>NW_026585987.1:11283659-11309770 GCF_907164565.1 Psammomys obesus | reverse complement strand
AATGAAATGGACAATTTTCTTGATCGATTTGACTTACCAAAGCTGAACCAGGACTAGGTAAATCAACTAAATAGTCCTATATCCCGCAAAGAAATAGAAGCGGTCATCAAAAGTCTCCCATCCAAAAAAAGCCCAGGACGAGATGGCTTCAGCGCAGAATTCTACCAGAACTTCAAAGAAGAGCTAACACCAATTCTCTTCAAACTATTCCACCAAATAGAAACAGGTGGAACATTGCCAAACTCATTCTATGAAGCCACAGTCACCTTGGTACCTAAACCTCACAAAGACTCAACAAAGAAAGAGAATTTCAGGCCAATATCCCTTATGAACATTGATTCAAAAATACTTAATAAAATACTTGCAAACCGAATCCAAGAACATATCAAAGATATTATCCACTATGACCAAGTAGGCTTCATCCCAGGTATGCAGGGGTGGTTCAATATACGGAAATCCATCAATGTGATCCACCATATTAACAAACTGAAAGAAAAAAAAAACCACATGATAATCTCCCTAGATGCTGAAAAAGCATTTGACAAAATCCAACATACATTCATGTTTAAAGTACTGGAGAGATCAGGGATACAAGGCACATATCTAAACATAGTAAAGGTTATATACAGCAAGCCTATAGCCAACATCAAACTAAACGAAGAGAAACTTAAAGCAATCCCACTGAAATCAGGGACAAGACAATGCTGGCCACTCTCCCCATATCTCTTCAACATAGTGCTGGAAGTCCTTGCTAGAGCAATAAGACAGTTGAAGGAGATCAAGGGGATACAGATTGGAAAGGAAGAAGTCAAATTATCACTATTTGCAGATGATATGATAGTATAGGTGAGTGACCCCAAAAACTCCACCGGGAACTCCTACAGCTGATAAACACCTTCAGCAAAGTGGCCGGATACAAAATTAACTCAAAAAATCAGTAGCCCTCCTGTATACAAAAGACAAAAGGGCTGAGAAAGAAATTAGGGAAACAACACCCTTCACAATAGCCACAAATGACATAAGGTACCTCGCAGTAACCCTAACCAAGGAAGTCAAAGACTTGTATGAAAAAATTTCAAGTCTCTGAAGAAAGAATTAGAGGAAGATATAAGAAGATGGAAAGATCTCCCATGCTCTTGGCTTGGCAGAATTAACATAGTAAAAATGGCCATTTTACCAAAAGCAATCTACAGATTCAATGCAATTCCCATCAAATTGCCAACACAATTCTTTACAGACCTGGAAAGAAAAATTCTCAACTTCATATGGAATAACAAGAAACCCAGAATTGCTAAAACAATCCTCTACAATAAAAGATCTTCTGGAGGTATCTCTATCCCTGATCTTAAGTTGTACTATAGAGCAACAGTTTTAAAAACTGCCTGGTACTGGCATAGAAACAGAATGGTGGATCAATGGAACCGAACAGAGGACCCAGAAATAAACCCACATACCTAAGGACACCAGATCTTTGACAAAGATGCCAAAATCATACAATGGAAAAAAGATAGCATCTTCAACAACTGGATGTCTACATGTAGAAAAATGCAAATAGAGCCATACTTATCACCCTGCACAAAACTGAAGTCCAAGTGGATCAAAGACCTCAACATAAAACCAGACACATTAAATCGGCTAGAAAAAAAGTGGGGAATACCCTAGAACTCATTGGTACAGGAGAAAACTTCCTGAACAGAATACCAACAGCGCAGGCTCTAAGAGCAACAATTAATACATGGGACCTCATGAAACTGAAAAGCTTCTGTAAAGCAAAGGACACCATCATCAAAACAAAGCAACTGCCTACAGATTGGGAAAGAATCTTCACCAACCCTTTATCTGACAGAGGACTCATATCCAGTATATATAAAGAACTAAAGAAGCTGAAAAGCAGCAAACCAAGTAATCCACTTAAAAAATGGGGAACAGAACTAAACAGAGAACTCTCTGTAGAGGAATATCGAATGGCAGAGAAGCACTTAAAGAAATGTTCAACCTCATTAGCCATTAGGGAAATGCAAATCAAAACAACCCTGAGATTTCACCTTACACCCATCAGAGTGATGAAGATCAAAAACTCAAGTGACAACACATGCTGGAGAGGATGTGGAGAAAAGGGAACCCTTCTCTACGGCTGGTGGGAATGTAAACTGGTACAACCACTCTGGAAATCAATCTGGTGCTTTCTCAGACAACTAGGAATAGCGCTTCCTCAAGATCCAGCCATACCACTCCTAGGCATATATCCAAAAGAGGCTCAAGTACACAAAAAGGACATTTGCTCAACCATGTTTCTAGCAGCTTTATTTGTAATAGCCTGAAGCTGGAAACAACCCAGATGCCCCTCAACTGAAGAATGGATGCAGAAACTGTGGTATATCTATACATGGAGTATTACTCAGCAATGAAAAATAAGGAAATCATGAAATTTGCAGGTAAATGGTGGGACCTGGAAAGGATCATCCTGAGTGAGTTGTCCCAGAGGCAAAAAGACTCACACGGTATATGCTCACTCATATAGACATACAACGTAGGGCAAACCCACTAAAATCTATGCCTCTAAAGAAATCAAGCAAGAGAGAGGACCCTAAATAAATATTCAATCCCCACCTGAAAGGCCAAGAGGATGGACATCAGAAGAAGAAGAAAACAGGAAACACCCTAGAAACCTGCTACAAAGGGCCTCTGAAAGCCAGAAGAACAAAACAGGAAACAACCTAGGAACCTACCAGAGGGCCTCTGAAAGCCTCTGCCCTGCAGACTATCTAAGCAGATGCTGAGCCTGATGGCCAACTGTCAGGCAGAGTGAATGGAATTTTATGTAAGAAGTGGGAAATAGTAAGAGCTGGAGAGGACAGGAACTCCACAAGGAGAGCAACAGAACAAGAAAATTTGAACACAGGGAACTTCCCAGAGACTCATACTCCAACCAAGGACTATTCCTGGAGATAACCTAGAACCCCTGCACAGATATAGCCCATGGCAGGTCAGTGTCCAAGTGAGTTACCTAGTAATGGGAAGAGGGACTGCCTCTGACATGATCTGATTGGCCTGCTCTTTGATCACCTCCCCCTGAGGGGGGGAGCAGCCCTACCAGGCCACAGAAGAGGACAATGCAGCCACTTTTGACAAGAACTGATAGACTAAGATCAGAAAGGAGAGGAGAACCTCCCCATCATTGGACTTGGCGAGTGGCATGCATGCAGAAAGGGGAGGGAGGGTGGGATGGAGAGGGGAGGAGGGAGTGGCTTATGGGGGGATACAAAATGAATAAAGTGTAATTAATAAAAAATAAAAAAGTTAAAATAAGTTTAAAAAACTTGCTTATTGGAAAGACTATGCTAATTTAATAATTGGACCATGGTCAAATGTGGATACTATGATAGTTTTATTTATTTATTTTTTTACTCATATAGGCTATAATGATGTCATCAAACATGAGTCCATTGAAAAAAATGTAAAGATATCACACTTGAAATAGTAAGATTTACAAGTACAGGTTGCTTTTTTCATTTGCTAGCTCTGTCAATTTGACTCAAGCCAGGGTCATCTGGGAAGAAGTAACCTCAGCTGTTTCTATTCTGCAGGCTGGCCCATAGGGAAGTCTATGGCCCATTCATTTGATTGACAGCTGGTACAGAAGGATCCAGCCCAAGAAAGCCATTTGTGTAAGCCATGGCTAATATGACAGTAAATGGTCTTACTTTAGGTGTCTTTTTCAATTTCTTCCCCAGGTTTCTGGCCTGGTCATATTTCTATCCTGGCTTCATGATGGGCTGTAGGCTGTAAGATGAAATAAATTTTCTCTTCCCCTGCTATCCCCTGAAATAAATGATACAGCTCAGGTAAATTATCTTCCATGATGTTAATTGGTCTCATTCAATACATTAAAGGGTTTAGGAGCAAAAGTTGATGTTTCTCAACAGGAATTTTCAAGCTTGCAACAGAAAAAATTACTTAATTCTCAGCATTGTGTCTTTCAGAAACTGAAGTCAATACCACAATATTACGTACATTTCAGACAGTTGGGTAGCCCTACAGCGTTCAAACATGCCATCTTTTATAGACATGTCAACTATTATATATTTTCCTCTCTCATCATTCCCTTCAGATAAGATATGCCAAAGCGTAAGTGCCTTCTATAAAATACTTTCCTATTTGCATATATACCACACAATTCTTCTATACATTTTTCGTTTTCTCCAGATAACTGCTCAAAAGTGCTGTGGAAATAGTTGCAACTTTGCTTTAAGAACAAGAAAAATCTAGACAGATTCAACTTCTCTAAACACATTTTTAAATTAAAGTTTTAGTTTTTACATTAATTACATTTTATTCACTTTCCATCCCAGCTGTAACCCCCCTCTCTCTTTCCCTCCCAATCCCACCCTGCCTCCTCATCTCCTCCCAGCCTGTCTCCAAGTCCACCGATAGAGGGGTTTACCTCCCCTTCCATTGGACCTTAGCATATCACGTCCAATCAGGACTGGCTGCAATATCCTTCTCTAGTCCTGGCAAGTCTGCACACCCCTCAGGGAGAGGAGTGGTCAAAGAGTCAGCCACTGAATCCATGTCAGAGACAGTCCCTCTTCCCCTTACTAGGGAACCTACTTGGACACTGCCATGAACTACATCTGAGCAGGGGTTCTAGGTTATATCCATGAATGGCCCTTGGTTGGAGTATCAGTCTCAGAAAATATTCCTGAGTCCAGATGTTTTGGTTCTGCTGCTCTCCTTATGGAGTTCCTGCCCCCTCCAGGTATAACTAACTCCCTCTTTTTTCATATACTTCCCTACACTCTGCCCAAATTTTGGGTTTCAATCTCTGCTCTGATACCCTGCTGGGTAGAGTCTTTCAGAGGCCCTCTGTGGTAGGCTCCTGTCTGATTCTCTATTTTCTCCCTCTTCTGATGTCCATCCCACTTGCCTTTCTGAGTTAGGATGACCAATCCTAACTCAGAGTCCTACTTTTTGCTTAGCTTCTTTAGGTGTACAGATTTTAGTATGATTATCCAATATTATATATCTAATATCCATTTATGAGTGAGTATATACAATGTGTATCTTTCTGCTTCTGGGATACCTCACTCAGGATGATCTTTTCTATTCCCCACCATTTGCCTAAAAATTTCATGGTTTCCTTGTTTTTAATTGCTGAGTAGTATTCCATTGTTTAAATGTACCACTATTTCTGTATCTGTACCTCCACTAAGGGACATCTGGGTTGTTTCCAGGTTCTGGCTATTACAAATAAAGCTGCTACAAACATGGTTGAGCAAATGTCCTTGTTGTGTACTTGAGCATTTTTTGGATATATGGCTAGGAGTGGTATAGCTGGATCTTGAGGTAGCACTATTTCTAAGTGTCTGAGAAAGCGCCAGATTGATTTCCAAAGTGGTTGTACAAGTTTACATTCTCACCAGCAATGAAGGAGGGTTCCCCTTTCTACACATTCTCTCCAGCATGTGTTGTCACTTGAGTTTTTGATCTTCATCACTCTGATGGGTGTAAGGTGAAATATCAGGGTTGTTTTGATTTCCATCTCCCTGATGGCTAAGGATGTTGAACATTTCTTTAAGTGTTTCTCTGCCATTCTATATTCCTCTACAAAGAATTCTCTGTTTAGCTCTGTACCCCATTTTTAATTGTATTACTTAATTTGTTGTTTTTTTTTTTAACTTCTGTAGTTCCTTATATATTCTGAATATTAGCCCTCTGTCAGATATAGGGTTGGTGAAGATTCTTTCCTAGTCTGTAGACTGTTGATTTGTTCTGACAACAGTGTCTTTTGCTTTACATAAGCTTTTTAGCTTCATGAGGTCCCATTTATTGATTGTTGATCTCATAGCCTGTGCTGTTGGTGTTCTGTTCAGAAAGTTTTCTCCTGTACCAATGAGTTTTAAGCTCTTTCCCACTTTTTCTTCTAACTGATTTAGAGTATCTAGTTTTATGTTGAGATCTTTGGTGTACCTGGACTTTAGTTTTATGCAGGGTGATAAATATGGATCTCTTTGCATTTTTCTGCATGTAGACATCCAGTTGGACCAGTACCATTTGTTGAAGATGCTGTCTTTTTTCCATTGAATGGTTTTGGCTTCTTTGTCAAAAATCAAGTACCTATAGGTGTGTGGGTTCATTTCTGGGTCCTCTACTTGGTTCCATTGATCCACCATTCTGTTTCTATACCAATACAATGCAGTTCTTATTACTATTGCTCTGTAGACCAGCTTGAGATCAAGGATAGAGATACCTCCAGAGATCTGTTGTTGTACAGGATCTTTTTGGAGATTCGGGGTTTCTTATTATTCCATATGAAATTGAGAATTTTTCTTTCAAGTTCTGTAAAGAATTGTGTTGATATTCTAATGGGAATTGCATTGAATCTGTAGATTGCTTTTGGCAGGATGGCCATTTTCACTATGTTAATTCTACTGATCCATGAGCATGGGAGATCTTTCCATCCGCTGAATATCTTCTTCAATTTCTTTCTTCAGAGACTTGAAGTTTTTCTCAAACAGGTCTTTCACTTGCTTGGTTAGAGTCAACCCAAGGTACTTTATGTTATTAATGGCTATTGTAAAGGGTGTTGTTTCCCTGATTTCTTTCTTAGCCCTTTTGTCTTTGGTATACAGGAGGGCTCCTAATTTTTTTGAATTAATTTTGTATCCAGCCACTTTGCTGAAGGTGTTTATCAGCTGAAGGAGTTCTCTGGCTGAATTTTTGGGGTCACTCACATATACTATCATATCAGCTGATAATAGTGATAATTTGACTTCTTCTTTTCAGATTTGTATCCCCTTGATCTCCTTTAATTGTCTTATTGCTCTAGCTAGGACTTCAAGTACTATGTTGAAGAGATATGGAGAGAGTGGGCAGCCTTGCCTTGTCCCTGATTTCAGTGGGATTGATTTAAGTTTCTCTGTGTTTTTTAGTTTGTTGTTGGCTATAGGGTTTCTGTATATTGTCTTTACTATGTTTAGGTATGTGCCTTGTATCCCTGATCTCTCCAAGACTTTAAACATGAATGGGTGTGGATTTTGTCAAATGCTTTTTCGAATCTAAGGAGAGGATCATTTAATTTTTCTTCTTCAGTTTGTTTATATGGTCAATTACATTGATGGATTTCCATATATTGAACCACCCTTGCATGTCTGGGGTGAAGCCTACTTGGTCATGGTTGATTATAACTTTTATATGTTCTTAAATTCGGTTTGCAAGCATTTTATTGAGTATTTTTGCATCAATGTTCATAAGAGAGAAAGGTCTGAAGTTCTCTTTTGGTTGGGTATTTATGTGATTTAGGTATCGAGAGGACTGTGGCTTCATAGAATGAGTTTGGTAATGTTCCTTCTGTTTCTATTTTGTGAAAATGTTTGAAGAGAATTGGAGTTAGCTCTTCTCTGAAGGTCTGGATGAATTCTGCACTGAATCCATCTGACCCTGAGCTTGATTTTGAAAGGGAGACTGTTGATGAGTGCTTTTATTTCCTTGGGGGATATAGGACTATTCAGTCTTTCAACTTGATCTTGATTTAATTTTGGTAACTGGAATCTATAAAGAAAATTGTCCATTTCATTTAGATTTTCAGGTTTTGTGACATGTAAGCTTTGGTTTTAAGACTTAATGATTGTTTGGATTTCCTCCATGTCTGTTGTTATGCTCCCCTTTTCATTTCTCATTTTGCTGATTTGGACACTTCTTCCTGCCTTTTAGTTAGTTTGGCTAAGGGTTTGTCTATCTTGTTGATTTTCTCAAAGAACCAGTTCTTGGTTTCATTGATTCTTTGAATTGTTTTATTTGTTTCTAATTTATTGGTTTCTGCCCTGAGTTTGAGCATTTCCAGCCATTTACTCCTCTTGGGTGTGTCTGCTTTTTTTTTTCCCCCTAGGGCTTTCAGTGAGCTATTAATTTGCTTGTATATGATGTTTCAAGTTTCTCTTGAAGGTGCTTAGTGCAATGAACTTTCCCCTTAGCGCTGCTTTCATTGTGTCCCATAAGTTTGGGTATGTTGTGCTTTTATTTTCACTGAATGCTAGGAAGTCTTTAATTTCTTTCTTTATTTCTTCCCTAACCCAGCTGTTATTGAGTAGGGAGTTTTTTAGTTTCCATGTGCATGTAAGCTTTTTGCTATTTCTGTTCTGTTAAGGTCCAGCTTTAGTCCATGGTGGTCAGATAGAATACAAGGGATTATTTCAATCTTCTTGTATTTGCTGAGGCTTGCATTATGACTAACTATATGGTCTATTTTGGAGAAGGTTCCATGAGGTGCTGAAAAGAAGGTATACTCTTTTGAATTAGGGTGAAAAGTTCTGTAGACATCTATTAGGTCCATTTGGTTTAGGGCCTCTGTATGTGCTTTTATATTCCTGTTTATCTTCTGTCTAGATGATCTGTCCCTTGGTGTGAAGTGGAGTGTTGAAGTCTCCCACTATTAAGGTGTTGGGATCAATGTGTGATTTTAGCTTTAATAATGTTTCATTTACAAATATAGGTGCTCCTGTATTTGGGGAATAGATGTTCAGAATTGTTATGTCCTTCTGGTGGATTTTCCCTTTGATGAGAATGACGTGCCTCTCCTCATCTTTTTTGATTAATTTTGGTTGAAAGTCTATTTTATTAAGATATTAGGATAGCTACCCCAGCTTGTTTTCTTGGTTTTTGCTTGAAAGACATTTTTCCAGTCCTTTACTCTGAGGTACAGTTTATCTTTGTTGCAAAGGTGTGTTTCTTGGATGCAGAAGAATGTTGGATCCTGTTTCTGCAACCATTCTGTTAGTCTGTTTTTTGTTTGTTTGTTTGTTTTTGTTTTGTTTTGTTTTTTTTGGAGAGTTGAGTCCATTGATGTTGATAGATAATAGTGACCAATAAATGTTAGTTCCTTTTATTGTGAAGTTGGTGGTGTTACTGTGGTTCATTGGTTGTTTTCTTTAATTTTTTGTTGAGAAATTATCTGTATCCTCTGTTTTCTTGGGTCTAGTTGTTTTTGTTAGATTGGAGTTTTCTTTCTAGTTCTTCTCTAGGGATGGTTTGCTGTGTAGATATTGCTTAAATTTAGGTTTGTCATGGAATATTTTGTTTTCAATCAATATGTTGATTGAAAGCTTTGATGGGTATAATATTCTCGGTTAGCATCTGTGGTCCCTTAAAGTCTGCATGACATCTGCCCAGACCCTTCTGGCTTTCATAGTTTCAGAGAAGTCTGCTGTGATTCTGATAAGTCTACCTTCATATGTTACTTCATCTTTTTCCTTTGCTGCTTTTAATATCTTTTCTTTGTTCTGTAGATATAGTGTTTTGACTATGATGTGACATAAGGAATTTCTTTTCTGGTCTAGTCTATTTGCTGTTCTGTAGGCCTCTTGTATGTTTATGGACATCTGTTTCTTTAAGTTGAAAAACTTTTCTTCTATGATTTTCTTGAAAATATTTTCTGGAACTTGGAGCCTGGAATCTTCTTTTTTCATCAATTCCTATTATTCTTAGATTTCACCTTTTCAAGACGTCCTTGATTTCTTGGATGTTTTGTGTTTGTTTCTTTTTGATTTTACTTTTTCTTTGAGATAAGTATCAATTTCTGCGAGTGTATCTTCAGCACCAGAAATTCTCTCTTCCATCTCTTGTAATCTGTTGGTAATGCTTACCTTTGTGGTTCTTGATCTTTTCCCAAGTTCTCCAGCTTCAGGGTTTTCTCTGTTTGTGTTTTATTTATTGATTCTAATTCTGTTTTCATGACTTGCACCATTTCCTTCATCTGTTTGAATGTGGATTTCTGTCTCACTATGATGGTCTCTATTTTTGTTTGTTGGTTTGTTTCCTCTCTATATGTCACTAATTGTGCCTCTACTTGTGCCTCTATTTGTATGGCTATATTTGCCTGTTTCTTTGAGACATTTGTTCATTTCCTTTTTATTTGCTTCCATTTGTATGGCTATTTCTTTGAGAGATTTGTTTGTTTTCTCTTTATGTGCATCTAATAACTGGATAAGCATAGCTTTAAAATCATTTTCTTGTATTCCCGATGAATTAGAGTATACGTTGATTTTTGTGGTTGTTGGTGATGCCATAATGTCCTGATTTTTGTTGGATGTGTTCTTACCGTAACCTCTGGCCATTTGGTCATCTGTAACCTCCTCTGTTTGTTCCTGGATTCTGTAGTTCAGACTGGTACCATCTTTCTCTGGTGTGTGGAGAATTCTTCAGAAAAATGAGAGAGGGCCTGTGGTTTGAGAGTGTGTGTTGGTGATTCAGCTGTACCTAAGGGAAGAAGATTCCTGGGTGCAGAAGGACAAATGTCAGCGAGCATGTGAATGTGTATGTGTGTGGAAGTGTGCCTTGAAGGACAGGGTGTTAGATGTCAGGATGTAGATGCCTGAAGTGTGGGGCAGGGGCGCTGTGCGAGCACCAAAGGGATTGCAGGCATAATTCATTGTGCAGATTCCCTGAATACCTCAGTGGCCTACAGGTCACTGGTATTCAGCTCTGTCTGAACTCCAAGAGTTAATTGCCTGAGCTCCAGTAGGAGACCTACAAAGCAGGGGCTTCAATGTTGAGAGCACTGTTCCTCAGTTTCCCATAGTGGGTGAGTGGGTGGGAGGAATCTGATGTCTGGCTGCTAGATCAAAAGGACCCTGGATCTGGGGTTCTGCAGGCACTCACTTGAAGGAACACTCACACTCTAGCAGGTCAAATCAGAAAGCACAGGGGTTCCCCCTGGTCTCTACTCTCAGTTTTGGGCCTGCGGGGTCAAGTGCGGATATAGGAGCTTTGCCACCTCAGTGGTGCTACAGCTGCCGCCAAACTTGGGAGTCCAGTTGCAGCAGAGGAACTGGGAGGCTGGCACAGGTGCCTGCTGGGTAGTCCTAGGGTGCCACACCAGTGGTCTGTGGACCTAGGTGGTCTGGCGGTTCTGGTGTACCTGTGTAATTTGGTCTGTCAGACTTTGGTGGTTGTATAGCCGGCTGTCCCACAATGGAATCAGTATTACAGCAGCACTAGCAGGTATGCTGAATTGGAGAAAGTGGGTTACTGAGAATTAGTTCCCAAGGGACTATATTTCACTGTGGCCTCTTCCTATCGCCTTGTTCTGTGAGTCCTGTTCACTAAGAAATAAATATGCCTCTCTGGCACATGTTCCTCCAAATACAGTGCTCTATTGGAGCTCACAGGAACAAGTTCCTCATGGAAGGAACACTTTGAAACAATGATTCAAAGCAACCCTTTCCTTCCCAAATAATTTCTACCAGTAATGTGGCTGCAACAATAAAAAAAGTAAGTGTAGATGCCAGAGGCTAAGAGCCTAAGTGTAATCCCTGGAAACTAAGAGAACATGAAGAAATGAGAAAAATGACTCTAACTCCTCCAAGGAATAGCACTGTGAGAAAAGAGACACACACACACTGGGATTGGAAAGAAAGTATAGACAGAGGAAGAGATTCATTCTTTAATGAGTGACAAATAGACATTTGGTTATATATACACAACTTATAAGGAGGGAAATTTTCAGAGGAGGACTGTGTAAGACCTCTGGGTACACTGGAGATCTTAGGATGTAGAGCAGAGGCATGGAAAAGAGACCTTCAAGTGAAGGTCCCACAAGAGAAGGGGAAAGTTTGTGATGTGTGATCTAGAACAGAGAAACCGGCGGGTTTTGTCTAATGAGCTGTTACTTAAGTTTCTTCTTGTTATGAATAAAATACCTGACAAAGTTACTAAGGGAAGAAAAAAAAAAGTTTTGGCTCACACTTTGAGAGTACTGCCTGTAAGGAAGAGACACAGTGAAAGTGACTCCAGCTTTGATGGCAGCAGCGTGAGGCAGATGGTCATGTTGCATCTGTAATCAGGAAAGAGGTGGGGATGGGGGCGAGAATGGTGATCAGTTCACTTTCTTCCTTTTTTTCAGTCCAGGACCCCAGCGCATGGGACTATTCATCCCACAGTCATGGCGGGTCTTCCCACCTCAGATAACCCTCTCTGGAAATGCTTTTGCAGACACACTCAGGTCTGTGTGATTCTCCTCAGGGCTTCCTAATCCCGTCTGCTTGGCAATCAAGGCCAACCATCAAAAATGGCTTTATTGTCCCTAACCCAGGGTAGGAGGCAAGGACATTTCCTATGTAGAGAAAGGAAGTCCAGAAGTCAGGGTTTGTGCTGAGTATAAAAAGTTTGAGATAATCAGTGAGTACAGATGGTAGAATGAGCTGATTAGAAGAATAGGATTTCTGATCCATGATAAAAATCTAATGAGATTGGAGACCACAAGTCCCATCACCATTTTGCTCCCAAATGGCTTTATTCCACTTATGCGGGTGAGGTACAGTGACAGCAGATGGTTGGGTTCAGTCTAGCTTGAGTTTTTCACAGCAGGGTACATGGTATAGGAGTCAAGAGCCTTGGGAAGGGTAGGAAGCTCTGGAATTCTAAGCCTGAAAGGAAAGGGTTTGATGACAGCAGGAGGCTATTAAATAGTGAGAAAATAGAAACAGATGGTAAAGTGAGATGCTGAATAGTTGTAAAAAAAGAAAATTGGAGCTAAAGACAGCGACTGGATAATTAACTATGTTATGCTTCATGTTCTTATTCTTGAAATGGGGTTATGGACTGAAAGATTTCCAAGGTTCCTTATAGCTCTAGACCTTTATATTTCTGAATGCCTAGAGGGAGGGAATGGGGCTGGGGAAAGAATTATGTTAGGTATCAGGAGTGCACAAAAGCTACAGAGTACAATATAGTACAAGGCCAGGAATGATGTCGTGAGCTGACAGTGTTCCTGGGTCAGCACCTACACAGAGGTGAAATGAATGACAGGACCCCCTGAAAGCTAGCTTAAGCTCTGAAGTGTTGAGTTGTACCACTTCAATCTAAGACAGGGAAATATAGAAATCACACACTTTTTATATTTTATCAATGACTGGTCTTTTCAACTGTCAAAGGTTTAGTCACTTTATACAGTTTTTCCATTGTTGGTTAAATTTAAAATACTTTTTCTTTTAGAATTGTACTTATATGAAACTTTAAGAAAAGATTATATATATATATATATATATATATATATCTGTATATATCTTGGAATTTTAATCATTTTATGTGCCTTAAAGTTCAGTGCTATAGTCAGATTTGTAAACTTGACACAACCCAGAATCACCAGAGTCTCACAGAGGTATTATATAGATTACATTTGACTGTTAACATGTCTGTGGTGAATGGTCTTGATTATTAATTAATGTAGAAAGACACAGCCCATTTGGGACAGCTCCATTCCTTAGGCAGAGGGTCTTGACAGGTTTAGAGAGAAGAAACGGGTCTAAGAGCAATCACACAGGCAAGCAATGATGCATTTATTGTGGATTTGATGTGACTATCTTCTTGAGGTACTGCCTATTCTTCCTCCAAATGAAGGACTATAATCTAAATTTTAACCCAAATAAACCCTTTCCTCTCCTGTTGCTTTATTTCAGGATACTTTATCAGTGACACTTGAAAACCATAAGAAGCTGCTGAGTTACCTTTGACCTAGAACTTCTACAGGATAATCTAATAAGGTGTATCAATTAACCATGACTATAAGTACTCTGATTAATTATCATTACATGACTTCATTTTCATCATCATCATCATCATCTTCACAAGCTTAACTATCTTTTTATTTCAGATTGAATAGAGGAAACATATGTCGAAAATTGTTCTCTCTGTGTGATTTTATTTTGCCCTTGCCTTTTCGGCTTTTCTATGTCCCTTAATGTCTTTCTGTAAAGTCAAGCTTACCTGTAGACCAAACATGCATCACTTGACAGCGCACTTTAATATGTTGCTTGGATACAGATGTTAGGAAATATAGGAGCACAGTTTATACCTTATTCAGTTGCTAAGGAGAATGGAGAAGCCTTAGGAGGATTTTTCCTTTGAGAATCATAACCAAAAACTGGAAAAATGTATTAAGAGTTTTAGAACAAGGAAAAACATGTTAAGATGTGTCTGATTGTATTCCTGTAGTGAGAAGTTAGTGTTTATAATCACCTGTACTCTTCTGCTTGTGGATAAATGTTGCTTTATGCATCACTTCCAGTAAGCTGATCACATCATAAGGCATGTGGCAGTGGTCAGCATATTGAAATATAAACATACGCTACACTTGTAAATTATTTCTTATGGCAAGCTGTAAATAAGTTCTTTGGGTTTTAAAGGAATAACACCTAAAAGGAATTAATTCTACAAATCCTCCTTTCGTGATTGGAGCTTGGGACTTGCAGGGAGGAAAAAAAAATCTTTGTTCATGTGAACTCTACTGGAAAATCATCTCCAGAAAAACACAAGAAGTTAATTCATAGGATCTATTTTGTTTCTTTAGCTATAAGAAAACATTCTATCTGTCTGAGATCTCCTTAAAGCTAAACCCTGATAGGCATACTTAACATTAAAGAGGCTGACAGAGTGAGTGGTAAGTTGAGTTCAGTAAGAAACTCTGCCTGCCCAGCCTAGCTAATTGAACTTAGTAGCGGGAATACACCATTATGTGCTGAAACATAACCACTCAGAAAAGTGTGAATGTTCTCTTCAGAGGGTGTCTTTAACAAAGCTCAGTGTTCTTGTTATAGCTCATCATCTTCTAAAAACTGCTGCAGCCTTAGCTATAGGAAGTACCCTGTCTCTTGCCTCTGTACACAGAGCCCAAACAGTGCTAAAAAGGGAAATGGAGCATATGGTAATAGATTCTCTGAAGCTTTGATGCCGGGTTGCAATCAGCAACCAGAGTGAGAGAAGCAATGGCAACCATGAACTCTCCCCCAAGGGCCTCATTAACTTGGCCAACTGTGCAACTGTAAAGAAAAACAGTACCACCTACTTGAGAAAGGAAATCAGGGCGAAACCTCGGTTTTCCTTAGCTGGAAGGAAAAGATAAGTTTCCGGGAAAAAAAGCCAGAATAAGAAGAACTTGGATCAAGGGTTCCGTTTTCCAAAAGCATATATTTTTCAAAATATATTTATTTATATTATATTTGTTGATATTTTGTTTGAATTTATGTCTGTTCAGTACATGCAGTATCCTTGGAGGTCCTAAGAATGTGTGGGATTCTCTGCAACTGGAGCTATAGATGTTTATTAGACACAGTGTGGGTACTGGAAACCAAACCCTGGCCCAATGCCAACTCAACAAGTGACCATAAGAGCCATCTCTCTAGGGCATACAAACAATCTTTGTTTCTTCAGAAATAATACTTGAGAGCTTTTGAATTTCCATTTAGCTTGAATGGAGAGCATTGGCCATATGGGACCAAGAGATTCTCTGTCTACTCCCTCACTAACAGGTGGGTGGGGGAGGGCATTCTTTTCTTTTTTTTTAACTTTTATTAGTTATACTTTATTCACTTTCTATCCCCCCATAAACCCCACCCTCCTCCCCTCCCGGTCCCACCCTCCCTCTCCCTTCTTCACCCATGCCCCTCCCCAAGTCCACTGAGAGGGGAGGTCCCCCTCTCCTTCCTTCTGATCTTAGTCTATTAGATCACATCAGGAGTGGCTACATTGTCAACTTCTGAGGCCTGCTAAGGCTGCTCTCCCCTCAGGGGCAGGTGATCAAAGAGCAGGACAATCAGTTTATGTCAGAGGCAGTCCCTCTTCCCATTACTATGGAACCCACTTGGACACTGAACTGCCATGGGCTACATCTGTGCAGGGGTTCTAAGTTATCTCCATGCATTGTACTTGGTTGGAGTATGAGTCTCTGGGAAAATCCCAGTGTTCAAATTTTCTGGTTCTGTTGCTCTCCTTGTGGGGTTCCTGTCCTCTCCAGCTCTTACTATTTCCCACTTCGTACATAAGATTCCATGCACTCTGACCAAGAGTTGGCCATAAGACTCAGAGTCTGCTTTGATAGTGTACAAGGCAGAGCCTTTCAGGGGCCCTCTGTGGGAGGCTCCTAACTTATTTCCTGTTTTCTTCTGATGTCCATCCTCTATGCCTTTCAGGATGGGGATTGAGCGTTTTAGTCTGGGTCCTCTCTCTTGATTAGTTTCTTTAGATGTACAGGTTTTTGGAGGTTTATCCTATATTACATGTCTATATGAGTGAGTATATACTGTGTGTGACTTTCTGCTTCTGGGACAGCTCACTCAGGACGATCCTTTCCAGGTCCCACCATTTATCTGCAAATTTCATGATTTCATTATTTTTCATTGCAGAGTAATACTCCATTGTGTAGATGCACCACAATTTCTGCATTCATTCTTCAGTTGAGGGGCATCTGGGCTGTTTCCAGCTTCTGGCTATTACAAATAAAGCTGCTACAAATATGGTTGAGCAAATGTCCTTTTTGTGTACTTGAGCCTCTTTTGGATATATGCCTATGAGTGGTATGGCTGGATCTTGGCGAAGCGCTATTCCTAGTTGTCTGAGAAAGTGCCAGATTGCTTTCCAGAGTGGTTGTACCAGTTTACATTCCCACCAGCAGTGGAAGAGGGTTCCTCTTTCTCCCCAGCCTCTGCAGCATGTGTTGTCACTTGAGTTTTTCATCTTGGCCATTCTGATGGGTGTAAGGTGAAATCTCAGGTTCATTTTGATTTGCATTTCCCTAATGGCTAATGAGGTTGAGCATTTCTTTAAGTGCTTCTCTGCCATTTGATATTCCTCTACAGAGAGTTTTCTGTTTAGCTCTGTTCCCCATTTTTTTAAAATTTTTTATTAATTACACTTTATTCATTTTGTATCCCTCCGTAAGCCCTTTCCTCCTCCCCTCCCGATCCCAACCTCCCTCCCGTTTCTGCATACATGCCCCTCCCCAAGTCCACTGATAGGAGAGGTTCTCCTCTCCTTTCTGATCTTAGTCTATCAGTTCTCATCAAAAGTGGCTGCATTGTCCTCTACTGTGGTCTGGTAAGGCTGCTCCCCTCTCAGGGGGAGGTGATCAAAGAGCAGGCCAATCAGATTATGTTAGAGGCAGTCCCTCTTCCCATTACTATGTAACCCACTTGGACACTGAACTGCCATGGGCTACATCTGTGAAGGGGTTCAAGGTTATCTCCATGAATAGTCCTTGGTTGGAGTATGTGTCTCTGGGAAGTTCCCTGAGAAGCTCAGCATCTGCTTTGATAGTCTGCAGGGCAGAGGCTTTCAGAGGCCCTCTGTGGTAGGTTCCTAGGTTGTTTCCTGTTTTCTTCTTCTGGCTTTCAGAAGCCCTCTGTAGAAGGTTCCTAGGTTGTTTCCTGTTTTCTTCTTCTTCTGATGTCCATCCTCTTTGCCTTTCCAGATGGTGATTGACTGTTTTAGTTAGGGTCCTCTCTCTTGCTTGGTTTCTTTAGATGAACAGATATTAGTGGTTTTGTCCTATGTTGTATGTCTATATGAGTGAGTATATACCGTGTGTGTCTTTTTGCTTCTGGGACACCTCACTCAGGATGATCCTTTCCAGTTCCCACCATTTACTTGAAAATTTCATGGTTTCCTTATTTTTCATTGCTGAGTAATATTTCATTGTATAGATGTACCACAGTTTCTGCATCCATTCTTCAGTTGAGGAGTTGTTTCCAGCTTCTGGCTATTACAAATAAAGCTGCTAGAAACATTGTTGAGCAAATGTCCTTTTTGTGTAGTTGAGCCTCTTTTGGATATATGCCTAGGAGTGGTATGGCTGGATCTTGAGGAAGTGCTATTCCTAGTTGTCTGAGAAAGCGCCAGATTGCTTTCCAGAGTGGTTGTACAAGTTTACATTCAAACCAGCAGTAGAGAAGGGTTCCCCTTTCTCCACATCCTCTCCAGCATGTGTTGGCACTTGAGTTTTTGATCTTGGCCATTCTCATGGATGTGAAGTGAAATCTCAGGGTTGTTTTGATTTGCATTTCCCTAATGGCTAATGAGGTTGAGCATTTCTTTAAGTGCTTCTCTGCCATTCGATATTCCTCTACAGAGAATTCTCTCTTTAGCTCTTTTCCCCATTTTTTAATGGATTACTTGGTTTGTTGCTTTTCAGCTTCTTTAGTTCTTTATATATACTGAATATGAGTCCTCTGTCAGATAAAGGGTTGGTGAACATTCTTTCCCAATCTGTAGGCATTCGTTTTGTTTTAATGACAGTGTCCTTTGCTTTACAGAAACTTTTCAGTTTCATGAGGTCCTATTTATTGATTGTTGCTCTTGGAGCCTATGCTGTTGGTGTTCTGTTCAGGAAGTTGTCTCCTGTGCCAATGAGTTCTAGGCACTTCCCCACTTTTTCTTCTAACCGATTTAATGTGTCAGATTTTATGTTGAGGTCTTTGATCCACTTGGACTTCAGTTTTCTGCAGGTTGATGCATATGGATCTGTTTGCATTTTTCTACATGTAGACATCCAGTTAGACCAGCACCATTTGTTGAAGATGCTATCTTTTTTCCATTGTATGGTTTTGGCATCTTTGTCAAAGATCAGTTATCCCTAAGTGTGTGAGTTTATTTCTGGTTCTTCTGTTCAGTTCCATTGATCTACCATTCTGTTTCTATGCCAGTACCATGCAGTTTTTATTACTGTTGCTCTATAGTACAGCTGAAGAACATGGATTGAGCAACCTCCAGAAGATCTTTTATTGTTTTAGCAATTCTGGCTTTCTTATTATTCCATATGAAGTTGAGAATCTTTCTTTCCAGGTCTGTAAAGAATTGTGTTGGTAATTTGATGGGAATTGCATTGAATCTGTAGATTGTTTTTGGTAAAATGGCCATTTACTATGTTAATCCTGCCAAGCCATGAGCATGGGAGATTTTTCCATCTTCTCATATCTTCTTCTAATTCTTTCTTCAGAGACTTGAAATTTTTTTCATACAAGTCTTTGACTTGCTTGGTTAGGGTTACACCAAGGTACTTTATGTCATTTGTGGCTATTGTGAAGGGTGTTGTTTCCCTAATTTCTTTCTCAGCCCTTTTGTCTCTTGTATACAGGAGGGCTACTATTTTTTTTTTTGAGTTAATTTTGTATCCGGCCACTTTGCTGAAGGTGTTTATCAGCTGTAGGAGTTCCCTGGTGGAGTTTTTGGGGTCACTCACCTATACTATCATATCATCTGCAAATAGTGATAATTTGACTTCTTCCTTTCCAATCTGTATCCCCTTGATCTCCTTCAACTGTCTTATTGCTCTAGCAAGGACTTCCAGCACTATGTTGAAGAGATATGGAGAGACAAGCCTTGTCTTGTCCCTGATTTCAGTGGGATTGCTTTAAGTTTCTCTCCGTTCAGTTTGATGTTGGCTGCAGGCTTGCTGTATATCACCTTTACTATGCTTCGATATGTGCCTTGTATCCCTGATCTCTCTAATACTTTAAACATGAGTGTATGTTGGATTTTTTCAGATGCTTTTTCAGCATCTAGGGAGATTATCATGTGGTTTTTTTTTTTCTTTCAGTTTGTTAATATGGTGGATCACATTGATGGATTTCCGTATACTGAACCACCCCTGCATATCTGGGATGAAGCCTACTTGGTCATAGTGAATGATATCTTTGATGTGTTCTTGTATTCAGTTTGCAAGTATTTTGTTGAGTATTTTTGCATCAAAGTTCATAAGGGAGATTGTCCTGAAATTCTCTTTCTTTGTTGGGCCTTTGTGAGGTTTAGGTACCAAGGTGACTTTGGCTTCATAGAAGGAGTTTGGTAATGTTCCTTCTGTTTCTATTTTGTGGAATAGTTTGAAGAGAACTACAGTTATCTCTTCTTTGAAGGTCTGGTAGAATTCTGCGCTGAAACCATCTGGTCCTGGGCTTTTTTTGGATGGGAGACTTTTGATGACTGCTTCTATTTCCTTGGGCGATATAGGATTATTTAATTGATTTACCTGATCCTGATTGAGCTTTGGTAAGTCAAATCGATCAAGAAAATTGTCCATTTCATTTAGATTTTCAAATTTTGTGGCATATAGACTTTTGAAGTAAGTCCTAATGATTGTTTGGATTTCCTCAGTGTCTGTAGTTATGTCCCCCTTTTCATTTCTGATTTTGTTGATTTGGGTGCTGTCTCTCTGCCTTTTAGTTAGCTTGGCTAAGGGTTTGTCGATCTTGTTGATTTTCTCAAAGAACCAGCTCTTGGTTTCATTGATTCTTTGAATTGTTTTATTTGTTTCTAATTGATTAATTTCAGCCCTGAGTTTGATTATTGTCAGCCATCTACTCCTTTTTGGTGTGTCTGCTTCTTCTTTTTCTAGGGTTTTTAAGTGGGCCATTAAGTTGTTTGAATGAGCTATCTCAAATTTCTTCTTGAAGACACTTAGTGCTCTGAACTTTCCTCTTAGCACTGCTTTCATTGTGTCCCACAAGTTTGGGTATGTTGTGTCTTCATTTTCATTGAGTTCTAGGAAGACTTTAATTTCTTTATTTTTTCCTTGACCCAGCTGTCATTTAGTAACAAGTTGTTCAGTTTCCATGTGTGTGTTGGCTTTTTGCTATTTCTGTTGTTGAGGTCCAGCTTTATTCCATGGTGATCAGACAGGATACAAGGGATTATTTCAGTCTTCTTGTATCTGTTGAGGCTCACTTTGTTCCTAACTATATGGTCTATTTTGGAGAAGGTTCCATGAGGTGCTGAGAAGGTAAAATCTTTTGTGTTTGGGTGTAAGGTTCTGTAAATGTCTATTAGGTCCATTTGATTCATGACCTCTGTTAGAGACATTGTTTCTTTGTTTAATTTCTGTTTTGCTAACCTGTCCTTTGTTGAGAGTGGGGTGTTGAAGTCTCTCACTATTAATGTGTGGGGATCTATATGTGGTTTTAGTTTTATCAATGTTTCTTTTACAAATGTGGTGTCCTTGTATTTGGGACATAGATGTTCAGGATTGTGATGTCTTCCTGGTGGAATTTTCCCTTGATGAGTATGAAGTGACCTTCCCCATCTCTTTTTATTAATTTTGGTTGAAAGTCTTTTTTATTAGATATTACAATGGCTACTCCTGCTTTCTTCTTGGGTCCATTTGCTTGGAAACCTGTCTTCCAACCCTTTATCCTCAGGTAATGTCTATGTTTGTGCCTTAAGCGTGTTCCTTGTATGCAACAGATTGCTGGGTTTTGTTTATGTATCCATTCTGTTAGTCTGTGTCTTTTTATTGGAGAATTGAGTCCATTGATGTTGAGGGAGAATAATGACTAGTGGATGTTAGATCCTTTGATTTTGATGCTGGCTGTGGTCACAGGGTTGTGCTTGGTTGCTTTTTGTTTTACTGTAGTGAGGTTAATTATTCCCTGTGTTTTCTTGAAAGTAGCTAGTTTTCTTGGGTTGTATTTTCCCTTCTAGTGTCTTCTGTAACGCTGGATTTATGTGTAGGTATTGTTGAAATTTGTTTTTGTCATTGAATATCTTCTTTTCTCTGTCTATGAGGACTGAGAGTTTTGCGGGGTATATTAGCCTGGGCTGACATCTGTGTTCTCTTAGTGTCTGCATGATATCTGTCCAGGCCCTTCTGGCTTTCATAGTTTCTGTTGAAAAGTCAGGTGTGATTCTAATGGGTTTGCCATTATATGTTACTTGGCCTTTTTCCCTTGTAGCTTTTAGTATTTTTTCTTTGTGCTGTATACTTACTGTTTTGATTATTATGTGGAGGGAGGATTTTCTTTTCTGATCTAATTTATTGGGTGTTTTGTAGGACTCTTGTATTCTTATTGGCCTTTCCTTTAACTTGGGGAAATTTTCTTCAATGATTTTGTTGAAAATATTTTCTGGGCCTTGGAGCAGGAAATCTCCTTTTTGCTCTATTCCTATTATTCTTAGGCTTTATCTCTATGTTTTCTTGGATTTCTTGGATGGTCTGTGTCAGGAATTTTTTGGATTTAACATTTTCTTTGACAGATACATCTATTTCTTCCATTGTATCTTCCACACCTGAGATTCTTTCTTCCATCTCTTGTAGTCTGTTGGTTATGCTAACCTCTGTAGTTCCTGTTTTCTTCCCTAAGTTCTTTCTCTCCACAATTTTCTCCATTTGTGTTTTCTTTATTTTTTCCAAAATCTATCTTCAGATCTTGAGCCATTTTGTTGATTTCCTTCACCTGTCTGACTCTATTTTCCTGTTTTTCCATCAATTCCTTTAGCTGTTTGTTTGAACAATCCTCTGTTTCTTTTATTTCATTTAGTGATTTAAGCATTTCCTCTCTAAAGGCCACAAACTATTTGGCTGCAACTTTCTGTATTTCTTTATGGATGGCCATAATCTGTTTGTTTTTATCTTCCTCTGTTTCTTTACTGATGGCCACATTCTGTTTGAGTTTATCTTCCTCTAGGTCTTTACGTATTTTATTTTTTTTCCTCTGTTATCCTCTTCATGAGCATACATGTTAGGTCATCTTCTTGGATTTCAATTATGCTGGGGTATCCAGGGCTACTTGCCCCTATATAACTGGGTTCTGGAGATGCCATATTGCTCTGTCTTTTGTTGGTTGAACCTTTACGCTGGTCTCTACCCATTGGGCTATCTTAGTATTTGGGGTAAGTTTCTGGTCGTTCCTGGAATCCTGTGGTGGAGAGAGAATCCCCTTGGCAGAAAGATGGTTTTTCCTGATGGAATCCTTCTCAGCTTTTTGGGTACAGTCACTGGATGGCCGGTGTTTTTCAGGAGTTGCCGCTGCTCACCTCAGGCATAGAAACCTGAGTGGTAACTGTGGTCCTTGTTAGTCGAGAGGGTTCTCCTCTCACCGGAGAAGTCCTGGAGACAGCTGCCCTGCTTCTGGGTTTCTTGCTGTATATTTAGTGATCTGCTGCTGTGGTTTGTTCAGTTTTGTTAAGGATAACTAGTTGCCCCCTGGAGCAGTATCTGGGGGTTGATCTCAGGGATTCTGGGCTTTTGTAGGTCTGAGGTTGGTGCTCTGTACCCCAGTGTCTAAGTGGTAATCTGTGGCGGGTGGGTACTGCTCCCCTGGTAACAGCAGGCTATCTGGTGCATAGCAGGTCCCTGGGTTGGCCCGGTCTGCGGGACCTATTCCAGGAATATACTGGGTGGCCTAAGTCCGTCCCCTTGCTTTGTTCCCTGTGAGGATTTCTCCCAACAGTGACTCTCAGTCTCTGGTGCCCTGGGGCGCACAGCTCTGTCTGTGCTGGAGAGCTGGCACGCAGCAACTGTCTGTGCCCACAGCTAGAGCCCAGTTCAGTGATGGCTGCTCGTACCCTCTGGTCTGGGAGACTCTTTCCAGGGAAAGACTGGGTGACCCAAGTCAGTACTGTTTCCTTCCTTCCCTGTGGGGTTTTCTCGCGACTGGGACTCCTGGTCTCTGGTGTTTTTGTGCCCACCGATTAGCCTGGGAAGGTGATCAGGACACGCAGCCATGTTGCTCTGGTCTGGCAACCTAGTGCCTGTGCTACCCGGGTTCTGTCTGGGGGACCTGAGCATGGACCCAACTGATTCCCATACCGTGGGGGTTTCCTCTCACCTGGGAAACATGATTGATGTTGTTTTAGGGCCCAGAGTTCAGGCTCTTGGTCGCTGTATGGAAAATGATGTCCTGCTCCTCAGACGCAGTGTTCTCCTGGCGCCGCCATCTTGTCCCCTCACCCTTTTTTAACTTTTATTAGTTACACTTTATTCACTTTGTGTCCCCCCATAAACCCCACCCGCCTCCCGTCCTAATTCCACCTTCCCTCCCCCTTCTTGACACATGCCCTCCCCAAGTCCACTGAGAGGGGAGGTCCTCCTCTCCTTCTTCCTGATCTTAGTCTATCAGATCTCATCAGGAGTGGCTGCATTGTCATCTTCTGTGGCCTGGTAAGGCTTCTCTTCCCTCAGGGGAAGGTGATCAAAGAGCAGGACAATCAGTTTTTGTCAGAGGCAGTCCCTCTTCCCATTACTATGGAACCCACTTGGACACTGAACTGCCACGGGCTACATCTGTGCAGGGGTTCTAAGTTATCTCCATGCATGGTACTTGGTTGGAGTATGAGTCTCTGGGAAAATCCCAGTGTTCAAATTTTCTGGTTCTGTTGCTCTCCTTGTGGGGTTCCTGTCCTCTCCAGCTCTTACTATTTCCCACTTCATACATAAGATTCCATGTACTCTGCCCAAGAGTTGGCCATAAGACTCAGAGTCTGCTTTGATAGTCTGCAGGGCAGAGCCTTTCAGAGGCCCTCTGTGGCAGGTTTCTAACTTATATATCCAAAAGAGGCTCAAGTACATAATAAGGACATTTGCTCAACCATGTTTGTAGCAGCTTTATTTGTAATAGCCAAAATCTGGAAACAAATCAGATGCCCCTCAACTGATGAATGGATGCAGAAATTGTGGTACATCTACACAATGGAATATTACTCAGCAATGAAAAACAAGGAAATCATGAAATTTGCAGGTAAATGGTATGACCTCGAAAGGATCATCCTGAGTGAGCTGTCCCAGAAACAGAAAGACACACAGGGTGTATATTCACTCATATAGACATATAAAATAGGATAAATCTGCTAAAATCTGTACATCTAAATAAACTAATCAAGAGGGAGGACTCTGACTAAAATGCTCAATCCCCACCCCAAAAGGAAAGAGGATGGACATCAGAAGAAGAAGAAAACAGGAAACAAGTTAAGATCCTACCACAGGGGGAGGTCATTCTTTCAACAGCTTTTCCATAGTGAGCATGAGGGTTGCACTGTTGAATTTTACAAGTTTGTCCAACTTTCATGTGCTGACAATTCCCTACACACTTTCTTCATGAACAATGGTTTGCAGATACATAAAAATTTTTATTTTTTAAAGATTATAATATCATTACATCATTTCCCTTTCTCTTTTCTCACTCCTAATCCCCCCATATTCTCTTCCTTGGTTTCTTTCAAATTCATGACCTCTTTTTTTAGTAACTGTTTCTATACACACAAACACACACACACATAGTATTGCTAGCTCAGTTTGTATAATGTTAATTTTATACATGTTTTCAGTGCTGGCCATTTGCTATTGGATAACCAATTGGTATGCTCTTCCCTAAAGAAGATGATTTCTCTCAAGGCCAGCCTTTCTTATTTTCCTGTGATTCTTTGTTTTGTAGGATTGAAATATTTTGGGCTCCTCCCCCACCTCACATCAGTATTAGCATGTCTATTTTTCTTGTTAACCTCAAGTTTAGGTAGTCATATTGTTGAGACTTTATGGGCATAGCTTCTGACATTGCTGGGAGACAGTCTTATAGCAAATACCTTGTTCTTCTGTCTCTGACAATCTTTTTGCCTCTGACGAAACAGGGTGCTTACATCTTAGGCTTAAAAGCTATTTTATAATAAAGACAAACTAGACCTATTTTTGTTCATGATTAAATCTGTTTCTGATTAAATCTGATTGGGCTATGACCCACCTGTAACCTTAACTACAAATGGTTCTGTACTGTCATGTCTTTTCTTTTTCTTTTTTCTTTTTTTCCAAAAAGTTGTTTATAATCATCTTGCAACTCTACCTTTGTTCCAAAGGCTGTTGTTTTGACTACCTTGTAATCCTGTCTTTGTTTCAGGCAGTCATTATGACTAACTTGTTATGCTTATGGTTCTGCTCCCACAACACTACCTAGTTTGCCTGTCAAATGCCTCATTCAAAAACTTCCTGTCACTGAGCTATAAAAACCTTGTCTTCCTCATGGCCAATGCTAACTCCTTAAAGCCTGCCTTAGAGGGAGGAAGCCTGTGTACACAAATAAAACAATCTTACTTTATTTAATCACTTGCTTTAATTAATGTGGCCATGATGATTTAGGTTGGTGTTCTTTCTTCTCAAATATTTGGGAGTAAAAACTTGTTCTTCTTTCTCTTACAACCTTTCTGCCTCTGATGGTGCACCCCACTCCATTTTACAGGTTTTCCTTGATAATAATATCAATTATCATTACTAGTAGGCAGTTAATATTTTTTCAGAACTGACTAGACTCTTTAAATATTTCATTGCAACTAGTTACCCAAAGTATTTGAGTTGTTCTAACCATTCTGCCCTGTTTCATTTTTCATTGTGTTTGTGTAAAGCCACTAATTTGCTATTAACATTAAAATGTCTTTATAGTATTCCACATTATTTTTTTCACTAAATAAACTTGAAATATTTTGTATTTCTGTGTCAATTAAAGGATTATCTTTCATATTTTCATGAAAAAAGATATATATGTATATATATATATATATATATATATATATATATATATATATATATA
>NW_026585987.1:11248965-11283649 GCF_907164565.1 Psammomys obesus | reverse complement strand
TATATATATATATATATATATATATATATATATATATATATATATACCAAATCTGTAGATTACTTTGGGAAATTTTTAAAAAATTAAATCTTCTAATCCATGAACATGAGATATCTATTTAAATATATTTCAATCTTTTTACATATGAGTTTTAAAAACTGCTTTTAGAGTATGGCTGTTTCAGTTCTCTGTGTATTTTTTATTGTAACTTGGATGATTTTAATTTTATTTGTGGACAGTTCATTATTTGTACAAAGACACGGTATTGACCTTTGTATGTTGATATTGTATCAAGTAGCTTTACTGAGTCAACTTATTCATCTTTAACTTGTTTTCAGTGGCATTTTAAGGTGTTTTATACATAAAATAATTTATGGTCAATTAGTTTTGACCAAGATGTTAAGAGCACGTAACAGGAAAAAGCAAGTCTCTTCAACAAATGATGTAGAAAACTAGGATATCAACATTCAACAGAATAAAATTGAATCATTATCTTATACTATAGAGAAAAACGAGCTAAAATTAAGTTAAAAATTTACATGTAAGGGAGGACTTCTTTTCCTTCCTTATGATTCTAGTCAATTAGGTCTCATCAGGAGTGGCTGTGTTATCTTCTTCTGTGACCTGGTAATGTTGCTTCCCCCTCAGGGAGAGGTAATTAAAGAGCAGGCCAATCAGTTCATGTCGGAGACAGTCCCTGTTCCTATTACAATGGAACCCACTTGGATACTGAACTGCCATGATCTACATCTGTGCAGGGGTCTTAGGTTATCTCCATGCATAGTCCTTGGTTGGACTATCAGTCTCAAGGAAGACCCCTGTGCTCAGATTTTTTGGTTCTGTTGCTCTCCTGGTGGAGTTCCTGTCCTCTCCAGATCGTACTGTTTCCCACTTCTTTCCTAAGATTCCCTGCACTCTGCCAAAGGTTGCCCATAAGTCTCAGCATCTACATTGATAGTCTGCAGGGTAGAGCTTTTCAGAGGTCCTCTGTGTCAGGCTCCTGACTTGTTCCCTCTTTTCTCCTTCTTCTGATGTCCAGCCTCTTTGCCTTTCTGGATAGGAATGGAGCATTTTAGCAAGAGTCCTTCCTCTTGATTAGTTTTTTTTAGGTGTACAGATTTTAGTAGGTTTATCCTATATTATATGTCTATATGAGTGAGTGTATACTGTGTGCATCTTTCTGCTTCTGGGATAGCTCACTCAGGATGATCTTTTCCAGACCCCATCATCAGTGGACTTGGGGAGGGGAATGCATGCAGAAGGTGGAGGAAGGGAGGGATTGGGACGGGAGGAGGGAGAGAACCACACGGGGGATACAAAGTGAATAAAGTGTAATTAATAAAGAAAAAAAATCATAAAAAAAGAAAGAGTTGATACATAGCATGCTGTAACCAAAATATTACCTTTATTTTATATCAATATGCAAATGATCTGTAAGAGTAGATTCTATAATCTACCCTTTCCTCTACTCTTCCCATATTATTTCTAGATCACTCTGTTTTATCTCAATAAAAAGCAATGATACAGTAAAACTATTTACAAAAATTTAAAAAAAATTTACATGTAAACCTAGAAACTGCAATACAACTAAGAGAAAAAAATGTGTATCATTGGTTTGTAAAATGATTTAAAAAAATACAATTCCCCAAAACAAACAAAAGAAGCAAAAATAGACACAAAACATTCAAACCAATACCACATGTAACAACAACAGCAACAAATCAAAAAGTAGAAAAACAACAAACAAAAATCCCAAATACAAAAATAAACAATTGACAAAGAGAAAAGACAAGTCATCGAATATGAGGAGATGTTTACATATGATGCCAACATGAATGGTGTTTATATATGGTGGTTTGAATATGAATTGTTCCCCTACAAGCTCCTATATTTTAATACTTGTTTCCCAACTGGTGGCAATGTTCCAGGAGGCCATAAAACCTTTAGGAGGTAGGGCCTTACTAAAGGAAGTGTATCAGTAGGGGTGGACGTTGAGGCTTTATAATCCAGCCCCATGTTGTTATTTTTCTATTTCTGCTCCTATTACTGTATCTTCACTACCACATTAGACTGTATTCTCCCCAGGAATTGTAACCCAAATAAATTTTTTCATCCTTAAGTCACTTTTTTGGGGGAAATTTTATCATAGCAACAGAAAAGTAACTAGGAAACAAACTGTATATTTCATAAGGGGTTAATAATCCAAATATGTAAAACAAAAGAAAAACAACTCAAATGACAAAACAAATAAAAATGAAGTAACTTAATTTAAGAGTGAGAAAAGAACCTGAATGGACATTTCTCAAATGAAGACATACAAACAGTCAACAATTACTTGAATGAAAAAAACATGCTAAGCTTCTTTTGTCTTTGGGGAAATGAAGATTAAAGCCATAATTAGATATCATGTCACACCTATTAGAACAGCTTTCATCGGAAAGGCAAAAGCTAAAAAAATATTTCCTGACAAGTATTCAGATGGAAAGAAACACTTGTTTCCTGTTGGTGATATTGTAAATCACCACAACCAATAGAAGTTCATGAAAAATTATACAGCAGTACCATATACTCTAATAATTACACTTCTAACATGTCTAAATGTTGTAACCAATATGTTGAGGCTATGTCTATGACAGCTATACTTCTACCAATACCTTTAAAATACTCAGTCTACATAAGTTTCTGTCACTACAAGAATATATAAAAATATAATATACATCAACAATCTTTTCAACCTATTCAGATAAAGAAATTCTTATATGTACTTGAATTGGAGGACACTGTATTAAGTAAAATAAACCATGCGCAGAAATATAAAAATTCTATTCCTTGTCTATATGAGGAATCTAAGACTATTGGAATTTATAGAACTAGATAGTTGCACCCATGTTTGGCAGAAGCTTGGTAGAAGCCAGGTACCATATTGTATTCCTCAGCTCTAACTGTAGAACTGCAGAGGCTGAACTCGGAAGATGGGAGTTCCAAGCTACCTTGATTACTCAGTGGTACTTTCTCAAAAAGTTGAGGATAGG
Organism: Psammomys obesus; assembly: GCF_907164565.1. Classification (NCBI taxonomy): domain Eukaryota; kingdom Metazoa; phylum Chordata; class Mammalia; order Rodentia; family Muridae; genus Psammomys; species Psammomys obesus. Next base: position 11,280,617 of record NW_026585987.1, on the reverse strand, counting down.
AAGATGGGGTGGCACATGCCTATAATCCCAGCACTTGGGGAGGCAGAGGCAGGCAGAGCTCTGTGACTTTGAAGCCAGCCTGGTCTACATAATGACTCTAGGACAGCCAAGGCTACACAAATAAACCCTGTCTCGAAAAACCAAAACCAAAACAAACAAGTTGATGATAGAAAAAAAATGGAAAAGGAAGAAAGAAAAGATGGAAGAAGAGGAGGAGGCAGATGAGGAGGGGAAGAAGACAAAGAAAGAAGAAAAGAAGAAGCTAGCCACCAAATTCTAACACTCTCTTAGCACTGAGACACTGTTTCATCATTTATGTCTCTTGTGAACTATGACTCAAGCTTCAAGATTTTCCAGAAGCTCAGTGTTTGGATTTCTATCATTTTCTCCCTAGGCAGGTCATATTAGCATAAATTTATGTTATTTGCCTTTGAATGAGCCCAGATGGACTCCTTTCTCTGTCTTTCCCTACTCCTACTCCCGTGGTCTCTGAGTCACCTTTGTACCTCATGACTTACATGCTGTGTTCAGTAATTCAGACCAGCCAGCTTCTCTTCTACTTCATAAAAATCTCATCCTTACACCAGACTCAGCAAAACCACTAAAGGTTTTATACTGGTCCAGAGATCCCTGATGAATCATACTAATTTAAACTTTCCTATAAACACATCCTCAGGTGGACAAGTTAAGTGGGCATCAGACATCACTTCTCTCATGCCCAGTTCTTCATTTATAATGTCAAGTTCCTTCCCCTTGGGTCTGGAAGTTTCCGATAGTGATAAGAACCTCAGTCAGTGTTGACCAAGAGTCACTAGTGGCTTATATGAGCCAGTCCATCAGAGACTGGTTTCCTGTATATTGCCTATGTGACCTTTGCTTCAAAGAGGGCTAGGTAAGTGTTTAACTTTATTTCTCTTATTCTAGAGCATTGAGAGTGATTTATTGACACCATTGTTTCACACTCTCCTCATCCAGGATCTTCAGTTTTGTATGAAAGTCTGTGTTAATCAGAGCAGTTGGGATGCAGACCATTCTCTGATTATCATGGTTTCTTTTACTGGGCCACTATTAAGGCTCCTACCAGTATGTTAAGTTGTGAATTGTCCCTTATTCTATACCAGAGGTTGAACCTTAGGGGAAACTTCTTTTACTTCTACCATGTTCTCTTCCTTATCTTCCTGTATCAAGTTTTTGGATCTTAGCTCTTTGCAGAAATCTAACTTGTATTCTCCTTCCTTGCTCCCTACGACCTCATCATCCTCCTATTTTTCATTTTTAATTCAGGATAAGAGGCTAATGTGGGGGCAGCATCCACATGTCTTTTCTTTTCCTGCAATTCCTCACTAGGACAGTAAATTTCTTTTTAGTTAAGACAGCTGAGTCTCTGTTCCATGTCTTATTTCTTACAGCAAAGACCACACTGCAGTTTCAGAACCTGTGTATAATCCAATCCATGTAAACTACTATCAGTATATTCTTTGGACAATCATCTGTTGGTAGGACATGTCCAGTATACTCAATAGGTAGACCCCATTCACTAAGGAGGCATGCCACCCCACGCCACATAGAAGATTGCTATCCCTAAATTCTGCTATCTCATCTAGCTTGGCCTTGGTTGCATTTCTTGTCACTGATTGTAGGGAGAATGCAAGTCCACTATAGAAAGGAGGCACACTATCTCATAGCAAATGAAGAAAGGTAGCCACAGTGTGATTTCCGTAGTGAATGCTTCACCCTAAGACATATCAGTCTCAGTTACATGTTTCATCACTCATAGTAGAGGCAATGCAGCCACTCCTCCTCAACTAAATTTTGGCTTTTAGTCCCTGTGTAGGTGCCAATTATATTGTCTGACATTTTGTGGGAAATTAGGAACAAATGACTATTTATACCAATAGATCAGAGGCAAAAGACCAAAGAACCCATTCAACCCCAGTCTTACTTAGTGAATAAACAAGTTTCTCAGAGTTACAAAAGTGTAGATAAAGGGTTACTTACAGGAGCATAGCCATGCCTACCCCAGAGTATGAGACTACTCAAGAAACTTGCATCAAAGAATATCTATCTTTGTATAATATGCATACAACTTAGTTGCTGGAAGAGCTCCTTCCCCAAGTAGGTGTTTCTTCCTTTATAGCTTACTGGAGGGACCCTGTGAATCTTGTATGTTTCAGCAGCTTCCTGAGCCTTTTGTAAGATTTACTTAATTTATTAGTCTTACGAACATTCCTCCTATCCCCAGAGGAAAGAAGTAGATATTGAAATTTGGAAAATATAGTCCTACAACATGTAGTCTGGACTAGCTTGTTTTCAGATCTTTTACATGGCAGTGTAACTATAGTTAATAATAATGTATTGTATATATTCAAATGAATAATAGTCTAGTTTTGAAATATGTCATTGTAAAATGGTAGGTAAGCCAAGGTAATAATGGATTAACTAGTTTAATTCAATCATTCTGTATTACATATATGCACACATAAAACATAACATTGTGTCCTACAACTGTCAAATCATTTGCCAAACTAAAACAACATGAATTGAAATCCAGTCTTTGGTGTATTACCATTCTCAAAATGGGCTACTAGAAGCACCAAGCCACAGAATACTTCAGATTAGATTCTTAGGTATCTCTTCCTGACTCTGGAATGTGTGATCCTTATACCATATCATGATTATCTGTCTTTTCATGGCTATGAGGACTTCAAGATCTTATAGGACTTTATTATAAATCCCACTCCTTCCAAAGCTACTAAGTGATACCAAAAATCTGGCAAATATTGAAAATATTAACAACACAATACTGGCATCTAATTGGTTTGACATAAAAAGGTGGACATGTGCATTATATCCTTAGTTCAATGACTGACACTGTAAGAGAATCATGAGCTCATTTGTTGTCCTAACCAAAGCAAAACCGACTGAACTTTTTTTTTTATAAACAGACTTCATGACCACTTTAAGGAGAAGTTTAAAAAGTATTAAATTTTAGCATGGAAAACCTGGGATTTGCATAAGATTTTTTTCTTTTTGATTCTTTCAAAAATCACTTGAAACTTTTGGCATCCACTAATAACCCAGATGTGTGTAGTTCAGATGTAGATCCACATTAAACTGTTTCTCTGGTATGGGACAAGAGATTGAACAGAGAGAAGGGAACAGGAATTAATGATGGAAATTGATTATGGAGCCTAATCAAGACCAAAGACTTTCTATGGCAGTATCATAAAATTAACACGTTGAGATTGGATGAATCAAAAAAAAAAAATGGAGAGAAACCTGTAAAATAACATCTTCCCCACCCTACAGTTAATGTTTGAATTCAGCTCCGAAACAAAGTGCTGTATACATATTTTATTATCTTTCTTCTCTTCCCCATGAGGATGTGATCATTGCTGATGATTATAGGAAGATCCATGCTTGCTGTTGAGTATTGATGAGCAGAGACCCTCTTGTTGATGTCCACTACTCCTTGAGCCTTAGTCAAACTCAACATAATACACTTTGTTGTAAACTGGTTTCCTATTCCACATCACGGCTGCTGTGTTCGATAAAATGCTAAACTAGGCAATAAGTATCTACTTACTGAATAAATGGATGAATCCTGAAATTACATCAGCATCAAGCATTGTAATGCTAATACTTCTCTGGTGTATTTTCCTAAGCCAAACACTTAGCCCTTTATTCAGGTCTCTGGTGATGGCATGACACAGTAGCTGCCAAGGTGAGATGCAAAACAAAATAAAGCTTGAGTAGACGTTATTATTGTGGGAGCTAACTCAATATGACTTACATTTTGAAATAAGAGAAAATGTCTAGTGAAGACAAAACATGCAAAAAGAACATTCTATGACAGCAGAAGTCAAGACTGGAGTAGTTGAGCTGCTAAACTGGGGTCACCGGTGATTTCTAAACCATTGGAAGCTTTGTGAAGAGAAGCGGATTCCTGTCAAGCATTCTGGAATAAGAAGGATCCTGCCAAAGCTTTATTTGGACTTCCAGCCTACACATGAAAACAGAATAACTGTGATTTTTAAACGACTGAGTTTGTAGTGCTTTGTTATGAAGATGTAAAAGACTAATGCAGTTTGTATCTTTCTAACAACTATATCACATCTTTTCCATATTAATTGTATCTATTGTTTGTCTCCTTAACATTTTTTTGTAATAAAAACTTGTTGGGAGCTGTACTGGAGAAACAGCAAAACAGCTCTAGAATTTATGGAATGCAGCGCACTAGTTAGCCATGATGGGTGTGTCTCGGCGGCAGAGAACTACGTGTCCTGAGGACTTCATGCTGTTATGGAGCATAGCTCTGCTTGTTTCCTTGAGGGCCTCATAATCCTCCTACTACATAGTAGTGTACTGGGAAACATGTTTTTCTTAGTATACTCATTGTAATCATTCACTTAAAGAAAAATAGAATGTAACTGTATTGTCATTTTTGTACTGCTTGAAAGTTCTTTCTGGGATATATAAGCTGTGAGAAAAAGAATAAAAATGTGCTTCAGAACTTGCTCTTTGAAGTTTGTTCCATTCTCCAATATACATGTATGTACGGTTGTTTGGAACTTGTTTTTTGGAGTTTGTTTCATCCATCATTCATCATGTTTGTATGTAAGGTGGTTTGGAGCTTGTTCTTTCCACCAAGATGTATGTATATACAAATGTGCAAAGTTGTTGGAAGAATTTTCCATCCACCAAGATGCATGTGTGTGTGTGTATGTATGAAAGGTTGGGTTGGAGTTTGTTTCTTGGAGTTTGCTCCATCTACCTAATATGTAAATGTACATGTATGTATGTACATATGTGTTTATGTATGTATATATGTAGGTGTATGTGCATATGTGTAAAATAGAAGAAGCCTGTAAGAGAAGCCAGATAAAGAGAAGTTAACTAAAGAAAAGAATCAATCTGCTGGAGTCTGTCTCATTTCATCATCAAGAGTAAGTGTGTATAAATGTGTGTGACCTTTTTCTCTCTTTCTTTCCTTTTCTTCTTAGATGCTTTGCTACTACCAGTGGAAAGCCAATGCTAGGAGCCAACAGCCCTAGCAAATGTTTACTATATTAGGTGTAAGCCCACACCAGGAAGCTACCAGCACTGGCCAAGGTCAGCAATTTAATTCTGGCTCCTAAGTTTGCCACTATTAGTGGAAACCACCATTGGTAACCATCAATTCTAGCCCTGGAAAATTATCCTCAGAAAAAGTCTGCTGGGCCAGCAGCCAGCAGCAGGGGGGCTACACCTTGATTCAGTTTGACCCCAGTGGAATGTCAAAGCTGGACTTTGACAAAAACTCATGAGGGTACTCAATATTTCTGGCTTTCCATGACATACTGTTTTAAATTCTGCTGTGTTCTATAAACTCTGACTTCTGTCTATAGATAAATTGGCCTTAAGTACTGAAAACTAGTCTCCAGAATATCAGAACTGAACAACAAAAGATAAGTGTAAATTTTTGCTCTTTGGCAGAGACAATAGAAGAGCATACTAGGATTAGGTCAATCCCTGGGGACTATGTGGACTGTAGTGCTATCAAACAAGAAATCATCTCTTGGGATTTATGTAATTCTGATGATATATCAAGACCACACTGTGAAAATATTAAGAAAGTACCTGAATATTATATGAAGAAAATACTGATGGATTTGTACATAGAAGGAATATACTCAGTATGGAAAAATCAGGACCATGATGAAGATATTCTTGTCAAAATTTACTCACTTTTATTTATTTCCCACGTGTCAGTTTAAATAGCTTTTAATTATTTCACAGCACTCAAAAGTTTTCAGTAACACTATGCCCCAAAGATAAAAATGTATTATCTTTGAAACATAATATTCTATGTATTTATTGAATTCTGAAGCTAACCATGTTAGAAAAAGCAATGCACGTTGTACAAAATGTTCTCAAGAGTGCTTTAGAGCACTTAAAATGGCACAGAAGGAAATGTCCATCACCCAGGAGATGCTTTCTATCTTTTTTCTGGACTATAAATGTAAATGCAACATGTTAAGTTATAAAAATGTAGGGAAACAAAACAGCAAGAAAGTGAAGACTTCTCAGGCAATATACTATTATGACAGGGCCAACAGACACAATTCTAAGACTCTGTAAGTGTGAGTGGTCACTGACCAACAATCCGAAAATTTCCAGCAATAATGAATACCTCCAAGTATTGTTATTGATATAAATGAGATGCACATGAAAAAAATAGCACCGTGATCAGCAAATGATTGCTAATATTGATTTATCTCCAGAAACAATTGTTACCTGTAAAAGAAATTGAATTTGACAAAGTGTCCAGAATATCTAGTGAGAGAAAGAATAAACTCACTGTTGCTAAGATGCTCAATCTCTTTCAGAAAAACATGTGAGTATGCCTGTTGATGACTATTACGGTGGGAAAAATTCATTCACAGCCTTCCTGATTAACAGCTATATCGCTTCTCATCATTATCCTTTTCATCTTACACAACTATAAATATATAATCTAATGATCCTTTCACCGAAATAGCATCTTTGATGATGGGGTTTTCAAAGTGCTTCTTAGGCATTCAACAATTAGGCAGATTCACCCCCTTTTTTTTTTCAGAGCCTATCACTGAGAATCTTGAAGAGTTGAGAGGAATACAAAATCTTCTACTGACAGTTATTTTCTAAAGGAGACAGAGAGGAAGCCTCAACATTTCGATGAAGCTTATAGAGAAGAAAAAATGGTTGTCTTGGAGCTAAACTTATTACTGTTGCTTTACATATTCTGTTTCTTTGGAAGTTCCCTTTAAAAAAAACCCTCAAGGTAAGATGATCAATACTCACCTAGAAAGACAAAGGGGATCGACTTTGGAAGTAGGAGAAAACAAGTAACAGGACAGGAGCCTACCACAGAGGGTAGGTATCTGAAAGACTCTACCTAGCAGTGTATCAAAGCAGATACTGAGACTCATAACCAAACCTTCAGCAGAGTGCAGGGAATCATATGAAAGAAGGGGGAGTTAGTATGATCTAGAGGGGATAGGAGCCCCACAAGGACCAAATATATCAGGGCACAGGGGTCTTATATGAGACTGTTTATCCAATCAAGGACCATGCATGGATATAACCTATAACCCCTGCTCGGACATAGCCCATGATAGCTCAGTATCCAAGTGGGTTCCCTAGTAAGGGGGACAAGAATTATTTCTGACATGAACTCAATAACTGGCTCATTGAGCTTCCTTCCCCCCGCCCCCCCCCCCCCCCCCCCGAAGGGAGGAACAGCCTTGCTAGGCCACAGAAGAGGACTTTGCAGCCATTCCTGAAGATACTTGATTGATAAGCTAGGGTCAGATGGAAGAGGAGGAAGGGGGCAAGGAAGAGATGAGGGAGGAGGGAACTGGAAGGGAAAGAGGGAGGGGCCTATGGCTGAAATACAAGTGAATGACCTATGATTAAAATTAAAAAAAAAATCCTCAAGTGATGCTTAAATGGTCATGGCAATTGGATCTTTTTGGAAGATTAATTATCTTTTCTCGAAGCATCATGAATTCTTATTCCCCAGAACTTCTTTCATTTTACATACTATACTATGGTGAAGTTATCCAGCTGAGTATTCAGGGATTTTTTTTTATTGAATTTTATTTTATTTTTTATTTATTTTTTTTTCAAGAAAATTATCCATTTCATTTAGATTTTCCAATTTTGTCACCTATAGGTTTTTGAAGTATGATATAATGATTCTTTGGATTTCCTCAGTATCTGTTGTTATATATGCCTTTTCATTTCTTTTTTTTTTTAAATCTTTTATTTTTTTTTATTAATTACACTTTATTCATTTTGTATCCCCCCATTAATTTAGTTTTATTTTTATAGCCAGGGCTACTAGAGAGGAGCACAATTTAACTTTATCCATTGAAAGGAAAACTTGTAAATGAAACAGGAACTTGACTGGACCTGAGATTTAATCTACAATCTGAACAGGGAGATTGACTATAAACAAACACTGAAGAACTGTTGTGAAATTGTAGCAGAGTGAATGTAGCAGCACAGCACTGTAGACTGACTGCTAGCTGAGTGATCTGGTTCTGAGGTTCTAGTCAGGCTCTCCCTTTGCCATAATGGAAGATGATGAGAAAGAAAGTGTGCTACTTTGTCATGTACAGTAGCTAAGAAAGTGAATCCCCTGAAACTGTAAAAATAGAGCAGTGTGTGTATGTGTGTGTACATTTTCTTTAGAATGTTCATTTTCCTCTGCAGGGAACCTATAACATAGGACAGTGTAGCATGCCACAAATACAAATTCTATTTTAAATGTCTTTTCTTTGTGGTACACATAATTGCATTCTTCCTGAAGTTTGTATAATTTTAGAGTATTTGTTGTTTGTATATCCCACTGGGACATGACTTCTATAAGGGGGGACATTTGAAATGGTGACTGCTCTATCATTAGTCCATGATTTTTGAATGAAAGCTGAATATCCTTGAAGGAGATGCTAAGAAAGCAGGATGAAAAGCCAATGGTATAAAATAATGAGTCATGTCTATTTAATCTTGGGCTGATTGAGCCTATTTATAGAATTTCAGGAAATTATGATTGGTTCCCTAGTAAGGGGAACAGAGACATTGACTCAGTGGATGGCTCTTTGATCACATCTCCCTGGGGGTGCAGCCTTGCTAGGACACAGAGAAAGATGATACAGCCAGTCCTGATGAGACCTGATAGACTAGGGTCAGTTAGAAGGGGAGGAGGTCCTCTCCTATCAGTGGACTAGTGGAAGGGCATAGGGGGAAAAGAGGGAGGGAGGGTAGGGCTGGGAGGAGATGAGGGAGGGGGCTACAGGTGGGATACAGAGTGAATACATTGTAATAAATAATAAATAAATACATATTAATATAAACAACTCAGTTTTTTTCTGCTGTGGTTCTGAGATCTTGAGCTTACCACTCCCTCTTCTCCCCCAAAGGAGTTAAATCCAATTTTCTGCACTGTCTTCTTTTCTTTTCATTTCTTTTCCTCATGCAAGCAAAAGAAGATCTGAGATAGGTGAGCACAATGAAGGAAAGGAAGGAGGCAGGTGGTGTATGTTGGACTGGTAAGGACTTCTGATGAATGGCAGGTGTGGAGACTTTCTCTTTCTCTGACTACACGAGCAACAGCTGCCGGATACTTTGGCAAGTGAATTGTTTCCATGTGTTCTACAATGTCTACCCTTTTAGCTCATTCCTGAGCCTTATTGGAAGCTTCTTCTTCCTTTGCTTTCATTTCTACATGCATTCATGAGTAAGACAGCAGGAAACTCACACCCTTTCTGGCAGAAGTAATAACACAAGGTTAGAAGCCAAGGATGGGGAAGTGGAGATATTATCTTCTTTTTTCCCCAGCATTCTTTTATTTATTACAGTTTATTCACTTTGTATCCCAGCTGTAGCCCCTTCCCTTGTCACCTTCCAAGTCTACCCTCCCTCCCTCTTCTCTCCTGCCTCTCCTCCAGTCCACTGATAGTGGAGGATCTTATAGATATTGACTGAGATGCCCAAGACCATTCACTAAGGGTCTGGCTTTTTTGATTGGTCTTTCTAATAATAGTTTGAGACATAAAGGGATTTAAGTTTATTTTAAAGGTATGTTTTGTTGCCTTTGTCTGATTTCAATAATAATTACTTAATATTAGTTCTAGCTTAAAATATCACACTATTCTGAATTCGATGGTAGCTGCCAGTTTCGATTCTGAATGCTAAAGACACAGCAGTAAGTGCTATGTACATAGTTTATTTAATATTATTAACAGTGAAGGTAAATTTTAGTATTAGATCCATTTTACAGGTAAGAAAACTGAAATTAAATATAAGGAAATTGTCTAACATGAAAATTACCATTGCAGTATATACTTTCAACATAATAAAGAATAGAAGCATATGATTATCTCAATTGATGCAAAAAAAGCATTTGAAAAATTCAATACTGTCCTAGGGTTATAAAATTCATCAATCTGGAAATAGGAGGAAACTGCTTCGAAGTAGTAAATGCTATTTATGAAAACCACCAATTATATCAACCTCAGTATGAAAGTACTGAAAGCTTTTGTCCTTTAAGATGAAGAACAAAGCAATGGTCGCAGCTAGAGCAACTAGACATTAAAATATGGCACCCAAAAGAGAAACAACAGCCCAGCCAAATCAGAAGGGAATAAATAAAGCAATCTTTGCTCTAAACTATATAATCTTCTATATCAAAAACCCTGAAATGCACAGAAACATGCACATTTTTGTGTGTGCACGTACACACATACACAGACTCACACACACACCATGGTATAACCAATGCAGTAGTAATTCATTAAAATCACAGGTTATAAAATTACTTGCACTACCTATATAACTAGAAATGACCACTTAAACATAAATTAAGATAACTCTTCCATGTATAATTTTAAGAAGAAGATGTATTTAAGATTAGATTTTATCAAAGATATACTGCAAATTATTAAAAAATCCTGAAATGTAATTATATTGAGTATACAAAAAAGGAAACTCCATAAGTTTGTGTTGGGTTTAATATTGTTGAAACATCCATTTGACCCAAATTGGTACATAGATTCATTTCAGTCCATATCAAGATCACAGTGATGTTGTATTAGAACTAGCAATACCAACCTAATCTCTATGGAATCCTGTGACTCTAAATAGCCTAAAGAATCCTTTGAAAATGAATGTCAAGCTCACAGCACTCTTCATGGTTTGAGAGCTATCCAACTGAAAGTTAGAGAATGAAAAAGAACAAACACATGGGCACACAGAAAACCTGGGGTATGGTGGGCTGGGCTCTAATGGAGATATTCATTTATAAAAGAATGAAGTTAAACCTTTATTCCATATAACATACAAGAAGTGATGTTGGATCTAAGATCTAAGCATAAGAGGTAAATAACAAAACTTTTAGGGAAAATGGGATAGGGCTTGGAAATGATTTCTAGGTGTCTTGGTGTCCTGTTGCTGGGAAAAGACACCATGATTACCTGGGGCTACTATTGTAATAAACACCATGACAAAGCAAGTTGGGGAGGAAAGGGTTTATTTAGCTTACACTTGCACCTCACTGTTCAACTGAAGGAAGTTAAGACAAGAACTGAGGCAGGGCAGGAGTCTAGAAGCGGGAGTGCTAAAAATGGTAATGTTCTAGACCAAAAAAAAAAAAAATAAAATGTGGACACAAAGCTAAGCATGAGTACATATAGCTATAGCCATCTCACATTGGACAAAGATGTCAAACACATACTGTAGAGACGATAGCATCTTTAACAAATAGTGCTGGGAGAATGGGATGTCCACCTGCAGAAGAACAAAATTAGGACGATGTCTGTCATCTCACCCAAAAATTAATTCCAATGTGAAAACTGAAACATTAAAACTTCAAGAAGAAAACACAGCCAGTATTCTGCCCTGACCCGCGGGACCTAGTAATTCGTGGGGTCCGAGAAGAACCAAGCCTGAAAGAAAAACGGGCGAGAGACAAGGAATGAGACCAGGCAATGAGTTGTCGAGGTCTGTTTATTGCTTGCTGGAGCTATGCTTTTATATTTTTGAAATAAGGAAGCGACTACCCTCCCAAGCGGGAAAAGGGGGCAAATTATCTCTTGCATAAGTGGCACATTCCGTGGCTCTTCCTGGGATCGATAAAATCAGTCAGGGCGAGGGTGGTTTAGCAACTTCTCGGGAAGTCCCCTCCAGAAAATCAGTAATTTTCCAGTTACCAGAACTAGATGCCTGGGGCTCTTGGTCCCCGGCAGTATTCTACAAAAACATAGGTGTAGGAAAAGACTTTCTGAACAGAACTTCATTTTCCCAGAAATTAAGGTCAATAATTGACAAGTGGGACCTCATAAAACGAAAAAGCTTTTATACAGCTAAGGAAGTCCAAAGAAAGGGAGAGAATCTTGTTAACTATACATATTATAGAGGAGTAATAACCACAGTATATAAAGAACTAAAAAAAATGGGGAGGAATCCAAGATGGTGGTGTGATCGCACACTGTCTGATCAGCAGGGCTGCAGTGACTGCACAGCAACCAACAGACTGAACTGTGGGTGAAAACACCAGAGACTGGATCTCCCAGTCTAGAGGAAACCCCACGGTGAGGGAAACAATTAGGTCTGACCTCAGGTCACCCAAGTTATTCCCCGGAAATTTTCCTGGATCCTTGAAGGTGTGGGGTCTCCATCATCTAGCCACACGCCTGCATGATGTACTCATGGCTGGCCCCAGCAAACACAGTATCTGAGCACAGTATCTGGGAATCTGCAGCTCATTAATTTCAGAGCAAGAAAGCCAGTGGTAGGGCAGCTGTCTCCAGGACTTACCCTGATGAGAGGAGAGCCTCTGGGCTCCTGAGGAATCCAATTATTCCACTGAATTATGCACCTGAGAAGGACCACTGCAATTCCCTGGGAACTGCCCGCCAGTTGGAGACTATACCCACCAATCTGAGGAGGGCTCTTGTGGGAACATGCAGCTTCCTGCCCAGGGCACCTCCCGAACCACACCCCAGCCACACAGGACTCCAGCGGGCACCAGATACTACCAGCCAATGCCAGAAACAACCAGATGGCTGAAGGGCAGCATAAAAACACAATCAACAAAAGCCAAAGCAATATGGCATCTCCAGAATCCAGTTATCCAAAGGCAAGCAGCCCTGGATACGCTAACACGGTTGAAAAACAAGAAAATGACTTTAAATCTATACTTATAAGGAGGATAATGGAGGAAAGGAATAAAATTCATGAAGCAATACAGGAAAAAGACTGAGGCCATTAGAGAGGACTGCAAAGAGGATATGAATAAATCACTCAAAGAAATACAGGAAAACACAAACAATCAGGTGAAGGAAATCAATAAAATGGTTCAAGATCTGAATAGGGCAATGGAAACAATAAAGAAAGCACAAACTAAGGCTATCCTGCAAACAGAGAACTTAGAAAAAACAAACAAACAAGAACTACATAGGTAAGCATCTCCAACAAAATACAAGAGATGGAGGAAAGAATTTCAGGTGTAGAAGATACAATGAAAAAAATTGATGCATCCATCAAAGAATATGTTTAATCTAAAAAATTCCCGACACAAAACATCCAAGAAATCAAGGACACCAGGAAAAGATGAAATTTAAGAATAGAGGAAGAGAGGAAAAATAATATTTCCATCTCCAAGGTCCAGAAAATATTGTCAACAAAATCATAGAAGAAAATTTCCCCAATTTAAAGAAAGAGGTACCTATTAGCATACAAGAGGCCTACAGAACAGCTAATAGATTAGACTAGAAAAGGAAATCCTCCTGCCACAAAATAATCAAAACACTAAATGTATAGAACAAAGAAAAAAAAAAGCTGCAATGGGAAAAAGGCCAAGTTACCTATAATGGCAAACCCATTAGAATCACACCTGACTTCTCAACAGAGACTATGAAAGCTAGAAGGCCCTGGACAGATGCCATACAGACACTGAGGTAACACAGACGTTAGCCCAGACTACTGTACCTAGAAAACCTCTCAATCATCAGAGATGGGAAAAAAAACAAGATATTCCACAACAAAAACAAATTTAAATAGTACCTATCCACAAATCCAGCTGTATAAAAGATACTGAAAGGAAAAAATCTAACACGAGAAGACTAACTACACCCAGGAAAACAGAGGAAATAAATAACCCATTATAGCAAAACTAAAAGTAGACAAGCACACAAACACACTATCACAACTAACATCAACGTAAAAGGAACTAACAGTCACTGGTCTTAATCTCTCTCAGCATCAATGGATTAAATTCCTCAATAAAAAGACACAGAAGACAGAATGGATGCCCAAATAGGACCCAATATTCTGCTGCATGCAAGTAACACACCTCAGCCACAAAGATAGACATTACCTGAGAGTAAAGCAGTGGAAGAAGGTTTTCTAAGCAAACAGATCCAAGAAACAAGCTGAAGTAGCCATTCAAATACCTAATAAAAGAGGCTTTCAACCAAAATTAATCAAAAGAGATGCAAAAGGTCATACTTCATACTCCTACAAGGAAAATTACACCAAGATGACATCTCAATTCTGCATTCTATACAAGGACACCCACATTTGTAAAAGAAACATTAATAAAGCTTAAACCACTCATCAATCCCCACACATTAATAGTGGGAGGCCTCAACACCCCACTCTCATCAAAGGACAGATCAACGAGACAGAAGCTAAACCGAGAAATAATGACTAACAGATGTCATGAATCAAATGGACCTAACAGACAGCTATATAACTTTTCAACCAAACATAAAAGAATATATCTTCTTCTCAGCACCTCATAGAACCTTCTTCAAAACTGACCATATAGTTGGGCACAAATCAAGCCTCAACAGATACAAGGATATTAAAATAATACCTTTATCCTATCAGACAACACTGGTCTAAAGCTGAACCTCAACAACAACAGAAATAACAAAAAGCCTACAATTGCATAGAAACTGAAAAACTCTCTAGTCAATGACATCTGGGTCAAGGAAGAAATAAAGAAAGAAATTAAAGACTTCTTAAAATTCAATGAAAATGAAGGCAGAGCATACTCAAGCTTATGGGACTCAATGAAAGCAGTGCTAAGAGGAAAGTTAATAGCACTAAGTGCCTTCAGAAAGAGATTGGAGACATCTTCTACAAGAAAATTAATGGCATACCTGAAAGCCCTAGGAGGGGAAAAAGAATCAGAGACACTCAAGAGGAATAGACAGCTGGAAATAATAAAACTCAGGGCTGAAATCAATAAATTAGAAACAAAGAGAACAATCCAAGAAATCAATGAAACCAAGAGCTGGTTCTTTGAGAAAATCAACAAGATAGACAAACGCTTAGCCAAAGTAACTAAAAGACAGAGAGACACTATCCAAATCAACAAAATTAGAAACAAAAAGGAAGACATACAACAGACACTGAGGAAATCCAAAGAATAATTAGGTCTTACTTCAAAAGCCTATTTTCCACAAAATTTTAAAATATAAATGAAATAGACATTATTTTGATAGATTTCACTTACCAAAGTTGAATCAAGATCAGGTAAACAAATTAAATAGTCCTATATCCCTTATGGATAGAGAAGCAGTCATCAAAAGTGTCCCAAAAAGAAAAAGCCTAAGGCTATATAGTTTCAGAGAAGAATTCAAAGAAGAGTTAACACCAATATTCTTCAAAATATTCTGCAAAATAGGAACAGAAGGAACATTACCAAACTCATTTTATAAGGCCACAGTCACCTTGATACCTAATCCACACAAAGACCCAACAAAGAAATTTTCAGACCAATTTCTCTTATGAACATTGACACAAAAATACTCACAAACAGAATCCAAGAACACATCAAAGATATCATCCACCAGGACCAAGTAGTAATACAAACTGCATGGTATTGTCATAGAAACAGAATGGTGGATCAATGGAATTGAATAGAAGACCTAGAAATAAAACCACACAACTACAGATACTTTATTTTTTACAAAGAAGCCAAAACCATTCAATGGAAAAATGACAGCATCTTCAACAAATGGTGTTCATCCAACTGGATGTCTACATACAGAAAAATGAAAATAGATCCATATTTATCACTCTGCACAAAACTTAATGTTGGTAAAATTGGTAATGCCAGTGGACATCAGTCTGCTTATATGTAACAAGAGGGTTTACAAGGCAGTTTGGGATTAAGATCTCAGCAAGACACAATTCTGGGTGTAGTCTTTCCATGACCAGATGCTATACTATTCCAAATTTTATGCAATGGAACATGGAATGTTTTCATGTGAATCATTCCAAATAGGTCTAAAATTGAAAATCCAATGGGAACAAAACATCTGGTAATCTGGGTTTAGCAAGTCAACATTTGTTTCAGTAAATGTTTGTTGACCCTCTCTAAAGTTGCAACATTCACTTATGGTTTGCTTTCTATTAGCTTTCTCTTGATCTGTGCTAATCACTTCCCTTTGCTGTGGCAAATACTTGAGAAAACAACTAAGTCACGTAAGATTTGCTTTGATTCAGTTTCAGCCTATGGTCCCTCGGCTCGTTGCTTTAGGGTTTATGAAGCAAGCAGAGCTCCACCATGGAGACCTATTAAACTCACAGAGGACAGGAAGAAGCAAAAGAGACTGAAGACTAGATCTACTCTCCAAAACAACTCTTCTGCAACATTCCCTCGCAAGTGAGTTATTTCCTACAACAAAACCCTGTATCTCAGTTTCCACTACTTTACGATGAAGCCATTACTGAAGCTCACAACTTTATGATTCAATCACTTGAGCTGGAGATGAAACTTTAAACATACAAATATTATGGAAAAATAGGCAAAAACCAAAACTCAGCAACATAATTTCTCCTCCCATAGTTTTTATTTTTATAGTGTTTCATTTTCTTTGTGTAACTGGCCTTTTGTAGAGCCTATAACACAAAGAAGGGCAAGCCTGTATCCACATCTAGACCTGTAGACTTTTGCTACTTATAACAAAGTGATAATAACAATAGAAATAAATGTATGCAAATCATCTGAAAATTGAGATAAAAGAAAAAATAAAATTAACCCAAACTGATACAAAGTAAAGACCTGAATAGGCTCATATTTGCAGAAGAAACTAAATCTGTCGTTACCCTTTTTAAATGTTTAAATTTCCTGTAATTCAGAATTTTTATTCATGGAAAAGAAGAGTAAAATACAAATGTGCAGATAGAGATCCCAATATGGATGTTGATAGAATTATTTTTAATAGCTAAAAACAACAACCAATATGCCTGTTTATCAACAATTTTGACTATCAAAAGGTGAATAGATTTTTTTCTTTTTATTTATTATGAATTTTTTAAACTTTTATTAATTACACTTTATTCATTTTGTATCCCCCCCATAAACCCCCCCTCCTCCCCTCCTAATCCTACCTTCCCTCTCCCTTCTTCATGCATGCCCCTCCCCAAGTCTACTGATAGGGGAGGTCCCCCTCTCCTTCCTTCTGATCTTAGTCTATTAGATCTCATCAGGAGTGGCTGCATTGTCTTCCTCTGTGGCCTGGTAAGGCTGCTCCCTCCTCAGAGGGAGGTGATCAAAGAGCAGGCCAATCAGATTATGTCAGAAGCAGTCCCTCTTCCCATTACTATGGAACTCACTTGGACACTGAACTGCCATGGGCTACATCTGTGCAGGGGTTCTAGGTTATCTCCATGCATGGTACTTGGTTGGAGTATGAGTCTCTGGAAAGACCCCTGTGTTCAAATTTTCTGGTTCTGTTGCTCTCCTTGTGGAGTTCCTGTCTTCTCTAGATCTTACTATTTTCCACTTCTTTCCTAAAACATGGTGCATTCATACAATGAGAAACTACTTAAAAATGAGTAAAATACTGATGCAGTGGCCTCGATAAAGATCAGCAACATTATTTTACGGATGCCAAACAAAAATATTACATAGTTTTTATTTCAATTTACATGAAGTAACAATAGGTAGAATTTGTGTGTCTCTGACAGGAATTAGAATAATGTTGACTTTTGGGAGAGTGGAATGCCTAGGACACATGTGATGTATTCTGTGCCCTAAATGAGACGATATCTGCAAAGCAATATCCGTCTTTAAAACACACCTGCTGCACAGTGCAGACGTGCATTCTGTGCAGTTTCGTGGATTCATGTTTTACTTCAAGTAAAACAGTAATCCTAACTAATTTTTAAAATGATTGTTTTTTTATGTGTGTGTGTAGTGGAGGTGTTCGCCGAGGTGAGAATTAGGACTGCTGGTTCTGGAGTTCCAGGCCACTGTGAGCTATCCAGTGTGGGTGTGGGGGGGGGGGGGAACTAAACTTGAATCCTCTGGAAGAACAGCGATTGTTCTTGACTGCTGAGCCATCTCTCCATCCCCTGAGCCTGAGCAAGCAAAACGAAACAACAAAAGATATCAATGAAAGCAAATAGTATCAGTTAGGAAATGTCACATAACCAGTCAGGATTAAAGAACATAACTGAAGTGGTCTAACACCCCGTGAAGTAAGCAGGTTGCAGCGGTGTGCCGAAATGGCAGGCTGCATGAACATAAATCCAAGATTTAGGTTCAGCTAAACAGCCTATGCATCTAATTAGAAGCAAGAGCCTTTCTGCGTCCATAAAGGGACATGAATACCTCAGAGACAAGAGGGCACGGAGCAGCCACAAGGCAGTTCATCTGAACTCTGAAGTCCAACAGCCTCCAGCAATCGCAAAAGATCTTTTGGCACTCCACTTTCTTTTTTTCTCTGCCAGAAGACCTCTGGAGGATGCCTTTGGCGTCGACGGACACAAGATGCTAGCATTTTGTCTGTTATAGACAGAAAAGCATTTCTTTCTTTTGAGAGATTTTCAGAGCGTGGCCCACAAACTACCACTAGGCAAAATTCTTTAAGGGCATAAGAAAACTACCTAAAATCCCTTCTGTAAGAACAGTTGGTTGAAGAACTGAATGACAATTTTTTTTAAAAACTTAAAAAAAAAATCACATCCTTAAATAGTGCTACCTAAAATAGATGAAATTAGTGATCAAAAAGCCCTGCTCCATGAACTGTCCTGCTTTCCCTAAACTTGCTCAGTGTGACTGGAAGTCCAGACATGGAGCTGAATCAGGATCATTATAAATATCTAGTGCTTGGTGTTGTAAACTATTGTGATGGAGGAAGTTCTAGGATGCTGTTGTAAAAGGAGGGACATTAGTGTTTGTGGTCACATATGGACTTGTTAAAATCTCGCAGACTGCTTCCAATATCAGCGATTTTCAGAATTGACACACTGCAAAAATCTCTAACTGCAATTTCTTTTCTTGGCACACATGTTGTAACTTTAGTTACAACATGCTTCTGATGATTTGGTCTCTCTCATTTGATGCTCAGAAATAGGTAGCATGTGTAGTTGAAATCCATTCAAGGCCATCCAGTAAATGAAGGAATTGGGACTATAATTCAGATGTTGTAGCCAGTACACTTTAGTTGCTGTGGTTGTTAGGGCTGAAATTTCCCAAGGAAAATATGCTGCTGTTGTGCTTGCAAATCTTAAACAAGCCAGTGTACTTTTCTTCTTCTGTCTCATCATGGATGGGACTCCTTGCATTTATACAAGTGCTTACATGTGGCTTCATAGGACAGGCTGTTCAAGGACTGTGGATAACTTGAAGCTCTTGTTCTATGGGGTCAAAGTCAGAACCAGAAGAAAGCAAGGCAAGATGGTTCTCATTTTGCTGGAAGCTGAGGAAGTGTAAGAAAATATTCTTAAATCATAGTTAACATCTGAAATGGTTGAGAAGTATTGTGATTTTTTTTTATAAATAATGTAAAACAGAGGAGTGAACTTTAAGAAGGAAATGAATTAAAACAAATCTTTTTTAAATTATTCAGCATCTGAAATGATTAATAATAGATATAATTAATAAACTGCTGTTTTATGTGCTCATTATTTTTCTTCTTTGCATTATGAAGACAATGTTTACATTCAGGAATGTCCCTCTTCTTTTTTTCTATTCAGTTATGCATTTTTTAGCAACTACAAACAGTTAAACGCCAAAGTAATCAAGACACAGAATAGTATCATCACTGTCCCTGCTTCTATAGCATGTTCACGACTTTTTACAGGTATATACATATGCTTACAATTTGCAACAGCCACAAATACAAGAGTCCAGCCACAAACACTTAGCTGCATATATTTTTTTTTTGCATTATTTGCCCTAACTTTACAAATTGGAAATTACAAGCACAGAGGGTTTGCTGTGGTCCAAGCTCACATCTCTAATTTGGTGCTATTAGGAAGTGGGGCATTAGAGAATTATGATACAACAGATCCCTTATGAATAGGATTAGTGTCCTAATAAAGGAGACTTTAAAGAGCTTCTCCTTCCCTTTTGTTTTATAAGTACTCACCAAGAAAGCACCAATTATGAGTCAGAAATGGGCCCCCATGTAATAAAAAATTTTCAAGGATCAGAACTTTGGAATCCTTTGCTTTTAAAATGAGAAAAGTAACATATTGTTTTTAAGCTACCCTAGCCTACGGTGTCATTCAAGAGCTCAACCAGACTACGACAGAAGTATGTTCCCTACATTTTGGATCTAGGATCGGATCTATGCTCCCCAGGTTTTATCAGTCTGTTTATCTAGGATACACAATGTTGAGGTCTGCATATGTACGTGACGCCCTTGGATATGTTCATGGAGTACTGCCACTGGAGGAAAATAACTTCTTGAAGATGGACACCAACTTTCTCATTATGAAAACGAAAGTGTTGCTCCCCTTTTCTTTAGCAACAAAGCTTTTCATTATCAATCATTTTACTTAGCTCAGTGAGAAGCCTTTATATTCCTTTTGTACAGCAGAAATTTGTTAGAGAACAAATTTACAGAACTGAACTGTGCTGTACTTGTTGAAATGATTAATTCTACTATTGTATGATTCAAGGCCCAATTTGGTCATAAAGCAAAGAATGTTTAGGTTTATCAATGGACAAGCTATCCTGAATTGAAATCCCACAGAGGAAGAGGGGGGTGATTAATCAGACAAGGGAAAACTCACTTCTTATAGCCTCATCCAGCTGTGTATACAGCAAACATTATTATATTTTAGCGTGCTGGGAAGAGTTGTCTTGATTGAATGGTAGTCAATAAAAACTCTCTCTTAAAGGATTGCCACTGTGGGGGCTGGTCTTATTTCCAGAAACTGTAGAGACAAGCTGGGAAGCCAGAGAAAAATATATTCCACAATAAAGTGCTACAAAGTACCAAAAAGGCAAGTTCTTCTCCACTAAAGATGCAGAATTCTTTTTTGAAAATTACATTTAATGTAATGTGGTTTTCCCTACTTAATGCCATACATTATTTAACACTTTTCATCATATCTGCAGTAGATTGGCATAGTAAATATAATTAAGTGAAAGGTGTTAGTTACCGACTCTATATCAAGAGGAAGAAGAGACAGATTAACAATGAAAACAAGCCTCGAAGGAATTAAAATTCATTCCATCTGAAATTAAAGCGAATATTTAAGTTATGAGGTTACCCAGCCTGGGCAGACCAGCTGAGTTAATTTATAGCCATTTAATTAACTCCATAGGGTGAGATCCACTGTTGATACTCTGTGACTATGATATTTATATTGCTAATTATAAAGCTGATTTGAAATATTAAAGGTGGCATAAGTGCATATTGTAAAGCCCATTCTTTTCTAGATCCCAAGAGTTCACATCAGGTTGCAAAACTGGAAGTTTTCCTGAGAAAACTTTACTCAGGAACTTTATTGGGGGCTGTGGGCACAAAGGAAGAAGAGGAGGTGTTGGTGTTGGTGGCGGTGGTGACCTGTTAGGTAGAAAAAGTGTGCTGCTCTTGGTTTTAATCTTGACTGAAAGCAGCATAGGATGCATAATAGGAAATACGTTGCTCTTTGAAAGCAGACCACTGACAGATGGTTCTTTAATTATATTTACTTAATGCATTTAAAAATTCATCCCATTTTCCCCACTAAATATATTGATAATTTCTAAGCTTTAAAATTGAATTGTGTGTGTGTATATAAGAGAGAGAGAGAGGAAGAAAGGAAGAGAAGAAGAGAGGGAGAGAATGTGTGAGTATTCATGTGTGCAATCATGTATGTTTGGAAATGTACAAGTGCCATAGCACAATGTGGCAGTCAGAGCAGTTTGCTGAAGACTATTTTCTCTTTCCACTATATGCATCCTAGGAATAGAGCTCAGACCATTAGGCTTTGCAGAAAGAATCTTTACTTACTGAAGCATCTGAGTGCTCCAGTCATTGTTTTTATTGTTTTTTTTAAATTTAAAAACCATATCGTGCTGTTGTCTACACTTATATATAAGAACTCACTCTATTCATGCTTTCACTCAAAAGTCAGACTACATATTCTGTACAACTCAGGTTATTGTTGGAACACCCATACTCTCTTTAACAGCAAACAAAGAAAGTGGTCAAGTTTAAAAGGTAAAACCCTCTTCATAAAGAATCTAACACAGTTATCAACCCAATGATGAATGAATAAGAAATTTTGGAATACACAAAAAACAGAACACTATTCAGCCATACAAAAGGATGAAATTCTGTCATTTGTAACAACATGGAAGGAACAGTTAAGTAAAATTTGGGAAATAAGCCAGGTAAAGAAGGATAATTGCTACATGGTTTTATTAAATATAAGGAATCTGAAAATACTGACTTCAAAGAAGCAGAAAGTAGGATAAAGTTAAGATACAAAAGGAGAGAAAGAAGGACCAATGAATTCAAAGATACTAAATGAAGGCCAGAAGGTTTGGTGTGTTGTTGCTTAGTAGAGTGATTAGCAATAAGATGTCTGTTTTAAAAAGCCAGAACAAGTGATTCTTAATGTTTTCTCCATAAATAAATATTTTTTAAAAATCTAAGAAGGTAGGTATGTTTAACTTGATTTAAACATGGTGCAATGTATATGGAATAACAAAAGAGCACACACCCATTCATCATTCATAAGTACATTTTCTTTGTTTATATATCCCTTAAATGCTTTTTTTTAAAAGAGTACATTGAAGTCTGCCTTCTTACAAGGACTAGAGAAGGAAGTGATTGCTAGTTGCTGATATTTATTGAACAGTTAATGGCCAGAGCATGGTGTTTGTACAATTTGCTCTAAGCTTCATTCTATCTGTCTTTGAAGAACAAAGTGAAAAGTGTTCCTCTTGTAAATTCTGTTTCATTAAGACTGTGATGGATTACAAAATCATTAGAGAAATTGTCAGTAGAGTACATGTACCTTTAAGAGAATAAAACATCACTTCTCAGAAGTGTATGCTGAAGTTCCAACACTATTACTACTTTGTATAACACTTAATTCCTTGGATGATGTATAAGGAGACTCTTCCAGTAATTTAAGACTAGTTTTTTTACCCAAAAATAAACCCACAAGCCTAGTATTTAACAGAATCTCAGGGAACTTTCTCAATGCCATGATTTTTCTGTAAAAATAGAATAATATAATCCTCTTTCACAGGAGAGAAATTATGAAAACGGAAAGTCTGGGATACCACTGGAGAAGGAACTCAGTTCTAGTTAATGAAGAATTCAGAAACATTCACTTCAAATTTTGTTTATCTATGTGCAGAAAAGTGAGTTCCAAAGTGGTCATAATAAATGGTGGGTGTTGAGCTCAGCAGCTAGACTATTAATGGGCTGATGTCTGTTACCTTGAAGTGGATCACATTTTCTTATGTTTCATTTTTCATAACATATTATTTCATTCACACTGTTTTCTGTTACTCAAAGTCCAAGGGTAAGCTGCTGTAAATAGTATTTATATGACAAGTGTCTTCAAAATGATAGGTGCCTAATAAATTGTCGCTTATACTAATTATTTGAAAGAAGCAATAAGTCTAGGTTCTAATTTTAGACTAAATGCAAATTTTTTCTAGCCTAAACTTCATTTAATTTTGTCATTTATAGAAATAGCTTTTTGTATCTGATAAAGACTCAAAAAACCCCCAAATGGTCCATTTAAAAATAGGTCCTGCCTCATGAAACTGAAAAGCTTCTGTAAAGCAAAGGACACTGTCATCAGAACAAAAGAACTGCCTACAGATTGAGAAAGGATCTTCACCAACCCTGTATCTGACAGAGGGCTAATATCCAGAATATAAAGAGAATTCAAGAAATTAAACAGCAACAAATCAATTGATCCAATTTTAAAAAATGGGGTACAGAGCTAAACAGAGAATTCTCAATAGAGGAATATCAAATGGCCGAAAAAAAACTTAAAGAAATGCTCTCTGTCAGATATAGGGTTGGTGACGGTCTTTTCCCATGCTGTAGGCTGTCGATTTGTTCTGATGACAATGTCTTCTGCTTTACAGAAGATTTTCAGTTTCATGAGGTCCCATTTATTGATTGTTGATCTCAAAACCTGTGCTGTTGGTGTTCTGTTCAGGAAGTTGCCTCTTGTACTAATGAGTTCTAGGATCTTCCCCAATTTTTCTTCTAACCAGTTTAGAGTATCTGGTTTTATGTTGATGTCTTTGATCCACTTGGACTTTAGTTTTGTGCAGGGTGATAAATATGGATCTATTTGCATTTTTCTGCATATAGACATCCAGTTGGACCAGCACCTTTTGTTGAAGTTGTTATCTTTTTTACATTGAATGGTTTTGGCTTCTTTGTCAAAAATCAAGGGGTGTGGGTTTATTTCTGGGTCTTCTATTTGGTTCCATTGATCCTCCTTTCTGTTTCTATGCCAATACCATACAGTTTCTATTACTATTGCACTGTAGACCAGCTTGAGAACAGGGATGGAGATACCTCTAGATGATCTGTTGTTGTACAGGATCATTTTGAAAATTCTGGGTTTTTTGTTTCTCCATATGAAGTTGAGAATTTTTCTTTCAAGTTCTGTAAAGAATTGTGTTAATATTTTTGATGGGAATTGTGTTGAATATGTAGATTGCTTTTGGGAGAATGGCCATTTTCACTATGTTAATCCTACCAATCCATGAGCACAGGAGATCTTTCCATCTTCTGATATCTTCTTCAATTTCTTTCTTCAGAGACTGAAGATTTTTCAAACAGGTCTTTCACTCTAACTTGCTTGGTTAGAGTCATCCCAAGGTACTTTATGTTATTAGTGGCTATTGGGAAGGTTATTGTTTCCCTGATTTCTTTCTCAGCCCTTTCGTCTTTGGTATACAGGAGGGCTTCTGCTTTTTTTTTTTTTTTTTTTTGAGTTAATTTTGTATCCAGCCACTTTGCTGAAGGTGTTTATCAGCTGAAGGTGTTAAAGAAGTTAAAAAGCAATAAATCAAGCAATCCAATTAAAAATTGGGGTACGGAGCTAAACAGAGAATTCTCTGTAGAGGAATATAGAATGGCAGAGAAACACTTAAAGAGGTGATCAACATCCTTAGCCATCAGAGAGATGCAAATCAAAACAACCCTGAGATTTTACCTTACACCCATCAGAATGGCTAAGATCAAAACCTCAAATGACAACACATGCTGGAGAGGGTGTGGAGAAAGGGAAACCCTCCTCCATTGCTGGTGGGAATGTAAACTTTGGAAATCAATATGGCGATTTCTCAGACAATTAGGAATAATAATTCCTCAGTATCCATCTATACCACTCTTAGGCATATATCCAAAACTTTTTCAAGTATACAAGAAGGACATTTGCTCAACCACGTTTGTAGCAGTTTTATTCGTAATAGCAAGAACTTGGAAACAACCCAGATGTCCATCAATGGAGGAATGGATACAGAAATTGTGGTGCTTTTACACAATGGAATACTACTCAGCTTAAAAAAAGAAAATTACAAAATTTGCAGGCCAATGTTAGGATCCAGAAAAGATCATTCTGAGTGAGATATCCCAGAAGGAGAAAGACACACATCGTATATATTCACTTATAAGCAGATACTACATCTATAAAATAGGATAAACATACTGAAATCTGTACACCTAAAGAAGATAAATAAGAAAGAGGACCCTGGGTAAGATGATCAGCCCTCACTTAGAAAGACAAATGGAATGGACATTGGTTGTAGGAGAAAAAAGTAACAGGGCAGGAGCCTACCAGTGAGGGCCTCTGAAAGTCTCTACCTAAGACTTGGCTAAGATCAAAACCTCAAGTGACAACACATGCTGGAGAGGATGTGGAGAAAGGGGAACCCTCCTCCACTGCTGGTGGGAATGTAAACTTGTACAACCACCATGGAAATCAATCTGGTGATATCTCAGATAATTAGGAATGGCGCTTCCTCAAGATCCAGCTATACCACTCCTAGGCATATATCTAAAACATGTTCAAGTACACAACAAGGACATTAGCTCAACCATGTTTGTAACAGCTTTATTTGCAATAGCCAGGAGCTGGAAACAACCCAGATGCCCCTCGGCTGAGGAATGGATACAGAAATTGTAGTGCATCTACACAATGGAATATTACTCAGCATTAAAAAAACAAGTAAATCATGAAACGTGCAAGTAAGTGGTGGGAACTGGAACACTTCCTGAGTGAAGTATCCCAGAAGTAGAAAGACTCACTCGTAAGTGGATATTAGACATATAATATAGGATAAACCTACTAAAATCTGCACATCTAAAGAAAATAATCAAGAGGGAGGACTCTGGCTAAACTGCTCAATCCCCATCCAAAGAGGCAAGGAGGACATTCATCAGAAGAAGGAGAAAACAGGAAACAGGACAGGAACCTGCCACAGAGGGCCTCTGAAAGGCTCTACCCTGTAGGGTATCAAAGCAAATGCTGAGACTATGGCCAACCTTTGGGCAGAGTACAGGTAATCTTATGAAAGAAGTGGGAAATAGTAAGACCTAGAGAGGACAGGCGCTCCACATGGAGAGCAACAGAAACAAAAAATCTGAGCACAGGAGTCTTTTCTAAGACTGATACTCCAACCAAAGACCATTCATGGAGATAACCTAGAACCCCTGCACAGATGTAGCTCATGGTAGTTCAGTGTCCAAGTGGGTACCCTAGTAAGGGGAACAGGGACTGTTTCTGATATGAACTCAGTGGCTGGCTCTTTGATCACCTCTCCCTGAAGTGGGAAGCAGCCTTACTAGGCCACAGAGGAAGACAATGCAGCCACTGCTAATGAGACCTGATAGGCTAGGATCAGAAGAAAGGGGAGGAAGACCTCCCCTATCAGTGGACTGGGGGAGGGGCATGGGTGGAGAAGGGGGAAGGATGGAGGGGTTTGAGAGGAGAGAAGAGAGAGAGCTACAGGGGGGTATAGAAAGTGAAAAAAAATGTAATTAATAAAAATTAAAATAAAAAAATGGGTTCTGGACCAGAGTAGAGAGTTGGAAAAAAAAAAGGGGGGAATAAGAAATACCTTCAAAACTGTTCATTGTCCCTAGCAATTACAGAAATGCAAATAAAAACAAATTTGAGATTTTATCTTAACTCTAGTCAGAATTGCAGAGATCAACAATACAGCCAACAACAAATGTTGGAGGAGTGTTGGAGAAAGGGAACATTCATCCACTGTGGGTGGGACATCAACCTGGTCAAGCCACTATGGAAATCAGTGTGAACAACTCTCTCTCAAAAAAAAGCCATTAATAAATTTTCTATATGACCCAGCTACACTACTCCTTGGCATATGCCCAAGAGACTTCATACTCTACTTCACAACATTTGCTCATCCACATTCATTGCTGCTCTACTTATAATAGATAAAAAATAGAAACAACCTAAACGATAAGAAGATTACAAAAATGTTGTACATATACACTAAGGAATACTATTCATCTGTTAAGAAAGCTAAAATCATGAAATTTGCAGGTAAATGATGTAACTAGAAAAGACCATACTGAGTGGGACTACCCAAACAAAGAAACAAGCATTGCATCTTCTCTCTGCTCTGAGGCTCGTAGCTCCCCATCTTTATGTGAGTTCATATCCTGGAGTAACCGCAGAAACCAGAAAATACAAGGGAATCATTCACTGTTAGGGTAGGGCTGGAGGACAGGGAACAATAGAGAGAGGAATAGCAAGGTACTAATGATTTGATAGGAGAAATGGGGAAAAGGGGGAATCTAAATAGGGGAGGGAAAAGGAGGGAAATACAGAAGAAGCAAGTAGGAAAGTAAATAATGGTAAGGATGATGAAAAAAGGCATAAGAAATCATGCTACTAATTTTCTGCCTAAAAGTACCTGGGATACATCTATCTATGTGTGTATATACATAAACAGTTTATATGAAATTTTCCTATCTAAACTGACAATGCTCCCTTTTTTTTCCACTTTGTAAAATATCATTTATTTTATTTTATTTTTTTATTAATTACACTTTATTCATTTTGTATCCCCCCATAAGCCCCTCCCGCCTCCCCTCCCGATCCCACCCTCCCTCCCCTTTCTGCATGCATGCCACTCCCCAAGTCCACTGATAGGGGAGGTTCTCCTCTTCTTTCTAATCTTAGT
The DNA here is from genome assembly GCF_907164565.1 of Psammomys obesus. Classification (NCBI taxonomy): domain Eukaryota; kingdom Metazoa; phylum Chordata; class Mammalia; order Rodentia; family Muridae; genus Psammomys; species Psammomys obesus. The sequence continues at coordinate 11,252,653 of NW_026585987.1, read as the reverse complement.
CTATCAGTTCTCATCAAAAGTGGCTGCATTGTCCTCTACTGTGGCCTGGTAAGGCTGCTCCCCCATCAAGGGGGAGTGATCAAAGAGCAGGCCAATCAGATTATGTCAGAGGCCGTCCTTCTTCCCATTACTATGTAACCCACTTGGACACTGAACTGCCATGGGCTACACCTGTGCAGGGGTTCCAGGTCATCTCCACGAATAGTCCTTGGTTGGAATATGATTTTCTGGGAAGTTCCCTGTGTATAAATTATCTTGTTCTGTTGCTCTCCTTGTGGAGTTCTGGTCCCCTCCAGCTCTTACTATTTCCCACTTCTTACATAAAATTCCATTCACTCTTCCCATCAGTTGGCCATCAGGCTCAGCATCTGCTTTGACAGTCTATACTGCAGAAGCTTTCAGAGGCCCTCTGTGGCAGGTTTCAAGGTTGTTCCCTGTTTTCTTCTGGCTTTCAGAGGCCCTCTGTAGCAGGTTCCGAGGTTGTTTCCTATTTTCTTTTTCTTCTGATGTCCATCCTCTTTGCCTTTCAGGATGGGGATTGAACATTTTAGTTAGGGTCCTCTCTTTTGCTTAGTTTGTTTAGATGTACCGATTTTAGTGGGTTTATTCTATGTTGTATGTCTATATGAGTGAGTATATACCATGGGTGTCTTTTTGCTTCTGGGACAACTCACTCAGGATGATCCTTTCCAGGTCCCACCATTTACCTGCAAATTTCATGATTTCCTTATTTTTCATTGCTGAGTAATACTCCATTGTATAGATGTACCACAGTTTCTGCATCCATTCTTCAGTTGAGGGGCATCTGGGCTGTTTCCAGCTTCTGGCTATTACAAATAAAGCTGCTACAAACATAGTTGAGCAGATGTCCTTTTTGTGTACTTGAGCCTCTTTTGGATATATATCTAGGAGTGGTATGGCTGGATCTTGAGGAAGCGCTATTCCTAGTTGTCTGAAAAAGTGCCAGATTGATTTCCAGAGTGGTTGTACTAGTTTACATTCCCACCAGCAGTGGAGAAGGGTTCCCCTTTCTCCACAACCTCTCCAGCATGTGTTGTCCCTTGAGTTTTTGATCTTGGCCATTCTGATGGGTGTAAGGTGAAATCTCAGGGTTGTTTTGATTTGCATTTCCCTAATGGCTAATGAGGTTGAGCATTTCTTTAAGTGCTTCTCTGACATTCAATATTCCTCTACAGAGAATTCTCTCTTTAGCTCTGTTCCCCATTTTTTAAGTGGATTACTTGGTTTAATGCTTTTCAGCTTGGTTAGTTCTTTATATATATTGGGTATGAGTCCTTTGTCAGATAAAGGGTTGGTGATGATCCTTTCCCAATCTGTAGGCAGTCGTTTTGTTTTGATGATGGTGTCCTTTGCTTTACAGAAACTTTTCAGTTACATAAGGTCCCATTTATTGATTGTTGCTCTTAGAGCCTGTGCTGTTGGTGTTCTGTTGAGGAAGTTTTCTCCTGTACCAATGAGTTCTAGGGTATTCCCCACTTTTTTTTCTAGCTGATTTAATGTGTCTGGTTTTATGTTGAGGTCTTTAATCTACTTGGACTTCAGTTTTGTGCAGGGTGATAAGTATGGATCTATTTTCATTTTTCTACATGTAGACATCCAGTTGGACCAGCACCATTTGTTGAAGATGCTATCTTTTTTCCATTGTATGGTTTTGGCATCTTTGTCAAAAATCAGGTGTCCGTAAGTGTGTGGGTTTATTTCTGGGTCTTCTGTTCGATTCCATTGATCCACCATTCTGTTTCTATGCCAGTACCATGCAGTTTTTATAACTGTTGCTCTATAGTACAGCTTGAGATCAGAGATGGAGATACCTCCAGAAGATCTTTTATTGTAGAGGATTGTTTTAGCAATTCTCGGTTTCTTGTTATTCCATATGAAGTTGAAAATTTTTCTTTCCAGGTCTGTAAAGAATTGTGTTGGCAATTTGATGGGAATCGCATTAAATCTGTAGATTGCTTTTGGTAAGATGGCCATTTTTATTATGTTAATCCTGCCAAGCCATGAGCATGGGAGATCTTTCCATCTTCTCATAACTTCCTCTAATTCTTTCTTCAGAGACTTTAAATTTTTTTCATAAAAGTCTTTGACTTCCTTGGTTAGGGTTACACCAAGGTAACATTACACCATAAAGTCATTACACCAATGACTTTATGTCATTTGTGGCTATTGTGAATGGTGTTGTTTCTCTAATTTCTTTCTCAGCCCTTTTATCTTTTGTATACAGGAGTGCTACTGATATTTTTGAGTTAATTTTGTATCTGGCCACTTTGCTGAAGGTGTTTATCAGCTGTATGAGTTCCCTGGTAGAGTTTTTGGGGTCGTTCATGTATACTATCATATCATCTGCAAATAGTGATAATTTGACTTCTTCCTTTCCCATCTGTATCCCCTTGATCTCCTTCAACTGTCTTATTGCTCTAGCAAGGACTTCCAGCACTATGTTGAAGAGATATGGAGAGAGTGGGCAGCATTGTCTTGTCCCTGATTTCAGTGGGATTGCTTTAAGTTTCTCTCTGTTCAGTTTTATGTTGGCTATAAGTTTGCTGTATATCGCCTTTACTATGTTTAGATATGTGCCTTGTATCCCTGATCTCTCCAGTACTTTAAACATGAATGGATGTTGGATTTTGTCAAATGCTTTTTCAGCATCTAGGGAGATTATCATGTGTTTTTTTTTTTTCTTTCAGTTTGTTAATATGGTGGATCACATTGATGGATTTCCGTATATTGAACCACCCCTGCATACCTGGGATGAAGCCTACTTGGTCATAGTGGATAATATCTTTGATGTGTTCTTGGATTCGGTTTGCAAGTATTTTGTTAAGTATTTTTGCATCAGTGTTCATAAAGGAGATTGGCCTGAAATTCTCTTTCTTGGTTGAGTCTTTGTGAGGTTTAGGTACCAAGGTGATTGTGGCTTCATAGAATGAGTTTGGTAATGTTCCTTCTGTTTCTATTTTGAGGAATAGTTTGAAGAGAACTACAGTTATCTCTTCTTTGAAGGTCTGGTAGAATTCTGCGCTGAAGCCATTTGGTCCTGGGCTTTTTTTGGATGGGAGACTTTTGATGACTGCTTCTATTTCTTTGGAGGATATAGGACTATTTAATTGATTTACCTGGTCCTGATTCAGCTTTGGTAAGTCAAATCGATCAAGAAAATTGTCCATTTCATTTAGATTTTCAAATTTTGTGGCATATAGACTTTTGAAGTAAGTCCTAATGATTGTTTGGATTTCCTCAGTGTCTGTAGTTATGTCCCCCTTTTCATTTCTGATTTTGTTGATTTGGGTGCTGTCTCTCTGCCTTTTAGTTAGCTTGGCTAAGGGTTTGTCGATCTTGTTGATTTTCTCAAAGAACCAGCTCTTGGTTTCATTGATTCTTTGAATTGTTTTATTTGTTTCTAATTGATTAATTTCAGCCCTGAGTTTGATTATTGTCAGCCATCTACTCCTTTTTGGTGTGTCTGCTTCTTCTTTTTCTAGGGTTTTTAAGTGGGCCATTAAGTTGTTTGAATGAGCTGTCTCGAATTTCTTTTTGAAGGCACTTAGTGCTATGAACTTTCCTCTTAGCACTGCTTTCATTGTGTCCTACAAGTTTGGGTATGTTGTGTCTTCATTTTTATTGAGTTCTAGAAAGGCTTTAATTTCTTTCTTTATTTCTTCCCTGA
>NW_026585987.1:11200604-11243965 GCF_907164565.1 Psammomys obesus | reverse complement strand
CTTTTTCTAGGGTTTTTAAGTGGGCCATTAAGTTGTTTGAATGAGCTGTCTCGAATTTCTTTTTGAAGGCACTTAGTGCTATGAACTTTCCTCTTAGCACTGCTTTCATTGTGTCCTACAAGTTTGGGTATGTTGTGTCTTCATTTTTATTGAGTTCTAGAAAGGCTTTAATTTCTTTCTTTATTTCTTCCCTGACCCAGCTGTCATTTAGTAACAAGTTGTTCAGTTTCCATGTGTGTGTAGGCTTTTTGTTATTTCTGTTGGTGTTGAAGTCCAGCTTTATTCCATGGTGATCAGACAGGATACAAGGGACTATTTCAATCTTCTTGTATCTGTTGATGCTTGCTTTGTGACCAACTATATGGTCTATTTTGGAGAAGGTTCCATGAGGTGCTGAGAAGAAGGTAAATTCTTTTGTGTTTGGGTGTAAAGTTCTGTAAATGTGTGTGAGGTCCATTTGATTCATGACCTCTGTCAGAGACATTGTTTCTTTGTTTAATTTCTGTTTTGTTGACCTGTCCTTTGTTGAGAGTGGGGTGTTGAAGTCTCCCATTATTCATGTGTGGGGATCTATATGTGGTTTAAATTTTATCAATGTTTCTTTTACAAATGTGGATGCTCTTGTATTTGGGGCATAGATGTTCAGGATTGTGATATCTTCCTGCTGGAATTTTCCCTTTGATGAGTATGAAGTGTCCTTCCTCATCTCTTTTTATTAATTTTGGTTGAAAGTCTATTTTATCAGATATTAGAATGGCTACTCCTGCTTGTTTCTTGGGTCCATTTGCTTGGAAAGTCGTCTTCCAACCTTTTACCCTCAGGTAATGTCTATCTTTGTGCCTTAGTTGTGTTTCTTGTATGCAACAGATTGCTGGGGTTTGTTTACGTATCCATTCTGTTAATCTGTGTCTTTTTACTGGAGAGTTGAGTCCATTGATGTTGAGAGAGATTAATGTCCAGTGGCTGTTAGATCCTTTGATTTTGATGTTGGCTGTGTTCATAAGGTTGTGTGCTTGGTTGCTTTTTGTTTTACTGTAGTAAGGTTAATTATTTCCTGTGTTTTCTTGACAGAAGCTAATTTTCTTGGGTTGTATTTTCCCTTCCAGTGTCTTCTGTAATGCTGGATTTGTGTGTAGGTATTGTTGAAATTTGTTTTTGTCATTGAATATCTTGTTTAATCTGTCTATGAGGACTGAGAGTTTTGTAGGGTATAGTAGCCTGGGTTGACATCTGTGTTCTCTTTTGGTCTGCATGATATCTGTCCAGGCCCTTCTGGCTTTCATAGTTTCTGTTGAAAAGTCAGGTGTGATTCTAATGGGTTTGCCATTATATGTTACTTGGCCTTTTTCCCTTGCAGCTTTTAGTATTTTTTCTTTGTTCTGTATACTTACTGTTTTGATTATTATGCGGCGGGAGGATTTTCTTTTCTGGTCAAATTTGTTGGGTGTTCTGTAGGCCTCATGTATCCTTATTGGCTTTTCCTTTAACTTGGGAAAATTTTCTTCAATGATTTTGTTGAAAATATTTTCTGGGCCTTGGAGAAGTGAGTCTTCTTTTTCCTCTATTCCTATTATTCTTAGGTTTTGTCTTTTCATATTGTCTTTGATTTCTTGGATGGTCTGTGTCAGGAATTTTTTGGATTTAACATTTTCTTTGACAGATACATCGATTTCTTCCATTGTATCTTCTACACCTGAGATTCTTTCTTCCATTTCTTGTATTCTGTTGGTTATGCTTACCTCTGTAATTCCTGTTTTCTTCCCTAAATTCTTCCTCTCCATTATTTCCTCCATTTGTGTTTTCTTTAATTTTTCTAGTTCTATCTTCAGGTCTTGAGTTGTTTTGTTTACTTCCTTCACCTGTCTGCTTGTATTTTCCTCTTTTTCTTTTAGTTCCTTCAACTCTGTCTCTTTGATTTCTTTCAGTGATTTAATTATTTCTTCTCTGAAGGCCACAAGCTGTTTGGCTGCATCTTCCCATATTTCTTCACGGATGGCCCTAATCTGCTTGTCTTTATCTTCCTCCATTTCTTTACGGATAGCCATGATCTGTTTGGTTTTATCTTCCTCTAATTCTTTACGTATTTTATTTGTTTCCTCTTATCCTCTTCATCAGCATATGTGTAAGGTCATCTTGATTTTCTATTATGCTGCATTGTTCAGGGCTGTTCGCCCCTGGACGGCTGGGTTCTGGAGATGTCATATTGCTCTGTCTTTTGTTGGTTGAGCTTTTACACTGACCTCTACCCATTGGGCTGATTTAGGTGTTGGCTGTTAGTTTCTGTGCTTGCTGGAGTCCTGAGGTAGGGAGTATCCCCTTGGCCGGAAGATGATTTTTCCTGAAGGAGTCCTTCTCTGCTTTTTGGTTATGGTCACTGTATGGGAAGTGTTTCTCAGGAGTTGCCACTGCTCACCTCGGGTTTATAGCCCTGAGTAGTAGCTGTGGTCTATGTTAGGCAGGGTGGGATCTCCTCTTACCCATAGAATTTCTCAAGACAGCTGCCCCACTGCTGGGTTTCTTGTTATAAATTTAGTGTGCTGCTGCTCACTAAATTTCCATGTGCAATTCTCTTGAAGAACCTGCTGATTCCCTAGCTGTGGGGTTTTCTTCCAACAGGGAAACTCAGTCTGTTATCCTGGGGCACACAGTTCTGTCTGGGAAAGTGGGAGGTGCACTCAGCAAGTCTCTGGGCCAGAGGCTGATTGCTCCGCTCTGGACCTGGAGAATGTGCACCTAGGTTGAGTTGGCGCCTGGGGGCGCTGCTCTGGTCTGGAGGCTGGGTGCCTCACTCTGGACCAGAAGCTGTGTGTCTCTGTCTGGGATGGCAGCTGCAGGCACTGCTCTGGTTCAGACACTGTGGGTGCAGCCCTCTTGAAGGACCAGGGATTCCCACAGTTTTGACAGTCTAGTTAGGGATAACTGGTTGATCCTTGGCACAGTACCTGAGGGCTGCTGTAATGGCTCTCTGGCTTTTGTAGGTCTGAGGATGCAGCTGTGTGTCCCAGTGCCCTAGGGGAACTCAATAATGGCGGCAGAGCACAGTGCTCCTGCCTGCACTAGAATCTGCGTGAGTCCAGAAAGTGTTTTGGTGCTGGCTGTCCTAAGCGTTAGAGCTGCTGATCTCCTCCGCTGGGGGTTTCCTCCTGCCAGAGACACGCAGTCTGGTGCCCTGGTGCCCTGGTGCCCACAGTTCTATCTGAGGCGGCGAATCAGGCGGGCATGCAGGGCGCCTGGGTCCCGGCTCTGGGTCTGGGCTGGCTCTTGGGTCGCCCGCGGAACCCGAGTCTTTTCCAGGGGATGTCTGGGTAACCTGAGGTCGGACCCAATTGTTTCCTGCTCCGTGGGGTTATCTCTCGACTGGGGAATTCAGTCTATGGTGTTGTGGGCCCACAGTTCCGTCTTGGAACGTGACCAGATCGCGCTGGGATGTAGCTCTGGGCTGGCGACCAAGCGCCTGGCGGAACTGGGATCTCTTCCGCGGTTTAGCCGGGTGAGTTAAAGCTGATTGAATCCCCCACCGTGGGGTATCCTCTCACCTGTGAAACACAATCCCTTGTGTTTTATGGCCGCGAGTTCTGATTGCTGGTCACTGTGCCAATCCTGCTGTGCTGCTCCTCAGAATGGGAGTCCTCCCGGTGCTGCCATCTTGCCCCGCCTCCCTCCGACAATGCTCCCTTTAATAATCATAAGCTTTCTAAAACAGCAAAACAACAACATGCTTGAGGAGCTCACTTTTGAGTAATGAAACTCCCAAAACATTTTAGGATGTACCTTTATCTTTGGTGACACCACATAGGTAGAAATTAAATCCTCATTCCTGAAGACACTATGCACTTTGGACACAGGACCTAAAAGACCATGCCTATATATAACCTGGTTTCTTCCTTGAGGACCAGCTTTCATGATAACAGAAGGTACCATGTAAGCTTCCAAAGGAGAGAAGCAGTCACTAGTCTTACTCAGGTATAACACCCATAAACCACAATGACAAACCTACGGTGCAGTAGTGGCACACTTACTTCTGCAGTAACCAAGAGATCTCCAATTGGACTCAAGGCCTGCTCAATGAGAGAGAATTTATTCCTGGTAGTGGAAACCTAACCAACTACTCAAAACTAGTAAAGTCATGGATCTTGGAGAGAAACTTAAAAACACTACTTTTCTAAACCAGTATAACCCCTATAATAGTCTTAATATTTTTTTCTAATACCCACTGATAAGTGTAGTTATTGATTCTCATCAAGGAAACATCTCTGCAACATATGGAGACCATTACAGAAAATATCATTTTATCAAAACTCTGTTGTGGAAAGCAGTCCAAACAAATACATTTACAACATGAGTCTTACACCTAAGTCTCAGGGATCATTGCAAGGGAGGAGAAAGAAAAATTGTAAAGGCCAGAGAGATATAGGAAGTTTGTTGTGAGACTATGTCTCTTAGAAATGTCAGAGAAGCTACAGCCATGAAGTCTCAGCAACTTGACAAAATATAGCTGGAGATTAATGACACCAATAGGCATACTGAAGTAGATGGGGGGAAAGCTCACAAGGCCTCAACTCTACACAAAGAAACTACAGGCAACTAAAGAGTGCTGAGAGCAGTAGAAATAGTCTTCTCTAGGGAAGAACGACTGATAGGTTTTCCAATATCAAATGGCCAATCCTGAAAACTGATACATAAAAGTATGTTATATGGACTGAACTGTTTGTACTTATACACTTAGAAATATTTATGTATTATACACAAATATAAAACACATATACAGATACAAAGTGAACAGACTGTAAGTAATAAAATGAAAAAACCGACATATACATATATATGTGGAAATTAAAGAAAAGGAAGCCATGAATTTAGAATGAAACAAGGGGAGGTACATTGGAGGTTTGCAAGAAAGAAAGGGAAAGGTAGAAATGATGTAATTATAACACAGTGCACTTTATTTTCTGAGACTTTTGGCTATAATTAGTTATCTGACTCCACCCCCCCCCCCATATGCGTAAACAAAATGAAATGACAATAGCTCAAGAAGTAATGGTTGTAAATGGGTTGAAGAGAGAAAAATTGTCTCAAACTTGATTGATGATGGTTCTTCTTCAGGAATCATCATGATCATTATAGTTAGTATTAGTAGCCAACATCGCAGGACTTGGAATCACCTAGGAGACAAACTAGGTATATCTGTTAGTGTCTGGGAGTGACTGTGAGGGATTGTCTTGATTGAATTAATTGAGATGGTAATCCCACACTAAAATTGGGAGGTACCATTTTCAGGGCTTGGGTCCTGGGGTCAATAAAAAGAAGAAATCTAGCTGAGTAGAAGCACTCATTGAGAATCTGTATTATGGATTCAATAATTATTACATGAGGACATTTATGGGCCAGCACTCTATATCTCTGAGTGAAATGTAACTGATAATTTCTAGTTGAATTATTATGTCAGAAAGGTGAATTTTCTTATACTATTTTTCATGTATTTAATTTTTTTCAAGGAGAGATATTTTAATTTTCTTCTGAGCATTCTTCCAGGGTCATTATTTTCTCCATATCTTACAGTTACACAGAATGACATTAGACACAGGAAAAATGAGGAGGATTAAAAACAAAATAAACATATAAAAAAGACATTATTGCAAAGAACTCTATAAAATTAGTTAAATTCACAAGATTATAATTTGAAAATCACATATCTCTAGGCAAACTTAATTTGTTCAATTATTTCTAACACAAAGACATTATGACTAGTCCTTTGAGTTTTGAGGAATAGATAGTTAAAAGAACTATTTCAGTTGTAATCATGTTCTGGCTTAGCTCCCTCCACTACCAAGCTCTTATCATCCATATTCCTATCACTTTTTAGAAGGAATTGTTTTCTGATACTATGAAATGCTTTGTGGGTTTTTTTTCTGTGGTAAGCCCTGGCATACATAGAAATGTAAAGATTTGTAATGAGAAATAGATTAATGTCATAAAGCATATGATGCTAATAACTTACCATCATGACTGCTCTGCCACAGTTTTTATCTGAACTAGGAAGCATCGACAGCTCATGTTCACCATCCAGATGGCTCCTTTTCCCTCAGGGTCACCTGTCACCTTGAAGGAAAAACTACCCCAGATTTTCTTCACAAACTGTTACCCTTGTTCTTGAAGCAGTCACCTGAAGGTCTGGAAGAGCCTCACTTAGGACCATTCAAAAAGAGTAGATGTTCTCAGGATAACTCGTGCATCTAGCATCACAACCCACAGCTCCTGAGAGGGCCAAGAGACCCTGCAAAGTTTGAGTGTGGAACCTGCCTCTTTCTGACATCCCCTCCCAGTTTCTGGCCAAAAATAATTTTTAAGTTATTTATGTATTTGTTTATGTATTTATTTATTCATTCGCTTTACATCCTGATCTGAGCCCTGTCTCTGGTCTCCTCCCAGTCCCACCCTCCCTTATTCCTCAGATAAGGGGAGTCTTACACCTACCTCCTCACCCACCACAGCTCATCAAGTCACATTGGGACTGAGCACATCCTTTTTCCCTGTGGCTTGGCAAGGAAACCCCACCAGAGGAGAATGATGACAAAGCAGGCAACAGAGCCCATGTCAGAGACAGCCTCCGCTCCCTTTACTAGGGTACCCATATGAAGCTTTATCTGCTACATTTGTGTAGGGGACCTAGGTCCATGTATGGTCTTTGGTTTGTGCCTCCGTCTCTGAAAGCTTCTCTGGACCCTGGTTATTTGGCTCTGTTGTTCTTCTTGTGGAGCTCCTGGCTCCTCCGGGCCCTTCTATCCTTCCTCACACTTTTCCACAAGATTCCCTACACTTTGCCCATTGTTTGGCTGTGAGTCTCAGCAATAGTTTCAATCCGCTGTTGGCCTCTCAGAGGACAGCTATGCTAGACTCCTGTCTGTGAACATAGAAGAATTCTGTTAATAGTGTCTGTCCCATGGGGTTGTCTCTGTCCCATGGGGTGGATCTCAGCTTGGGCCAGTCATTGGTTGGACATTCTCGATCTCTGCTTTATCTTTATCCCTGCACATCCTGTAAGCAGGGTAAATTTTGGGTTGGAGTTTTTGTGGGTGAGTTGTTGTTCCCTTCCCTCCAATAAGAGTCCTGTCTAGTTAGAGGATGTCCTCTTCAGTCTCCATGACCCTTGCTACTATGAGTCTCAGCTAAACTCAACCCCATATACTCCCAGGAGCCTACCCCTTCTTAGGTCTTCAGCTTGTCATGAGGTGCCCCTGCACACTGTTTCTCTTCTTTCTGTAGGCCCTCTGTCCTTCTGCCACCACTCTCCCCAGGTTTAAAAAATATTTTTTAATATGCAACTTTTCCACCTTCTTGTAGCCACATGTCCCAGATGATATAATAATTTACAACTTAGATTTGATTTGAAATGTTACATATGCTCAAAATAACTGCAGGAAAGAACAGAGACTCAAACCTTATTAACATGAGCAGAAACATCTGTATAACTAAACAAATCAGGCTGTGACACTTGAGTGTTTTACCAGTGTGTAGCTTTGGGAAGTTTCCAAACGGCAGAATGTGAAATGAAGAGGAACAGGTTAATCAGTTGCACCAAATAAAATCTGGAAGTGCTAATCTTAATTTCTCACTCCAAACTAATCAATTTTAAACAATATTTATTTAAGTAAATAATGTCCAAATTTCTAATTTTTGTTATTGTATTGATTGGTCAAATATATTATTTTGTAGTTCTTACATCCCACACTTTGTCATATTTCTTTCACTTTTTGTTTGTTTTGTTTTTTGAGATAGGGTTTTTCTGTGTATCCCTAGCTGTCCTGGACTCTCTTTGTAGACCAGGCTGGCCTCAAACTAACAAAGATCCACCTGCTTCTGCCTTCCTGAGTGCTGAGATTAAAGGCATGCACCGCCATGCCTTGTTTCTTTCTAACTTTTTTTATTTTAACAGTGATGGAATTATACCATAAACTCAAAAAATAAAAACATTAAGGTAAAAAAATTGTTTGAAAATTTCATGTGTGCATGTAATGCATTTTGATCAAATCCATCCCCCATTCTCTCTGCTCCACTCTCTCCAATACACTCTCCCACCACTTTCATCTTCCAACTCCAAGTGCTCTCACCAGTTGTTAAACCCACTGAGTTCACAGTGCTGTCTGTGCATGTCTTGGTGTAGAACCATCAAATAGAGCATGGGTTGCCTCTCAGGGGCTGCAAACTTCCAGCAATTATCAATATGTAATAGCTGCTCAAACAGGAGTGGGATGTCACGAGCTACTCCCCCAGCCAGGTTGGTATTTTGGCTGGCTTGATTTTGGCACCGGTATTGTGCATGAAGTCATAGTTGCTGTGAATTTTTCGTGTAATGAATTTGATGTGTCTGACAAATACTATTTATTTCAGCTGCCCATCAGTTCTGGCTCTTCCACAGTGATGCCGAGGTATGGATGTATGTTCCTTTCAGAGTTGAAAGGAACATCTATGTGTGCTGAGCAGTTTTGGGTCACTGTAATAATTACCATCTATTACAAGCTAACGTTGCTTCTCTGATGAGAATTGAGATGCACTGATCTATGAGCACACAAAAATATTAGTGGTCAGTTTATTACCATGTCCATTTAACAGAAGAACAGCATTAGGTTGTCTCCTAAAGCCCATGTCCTAGCCAACCAGGGTGTTGGCCCAGTCAATGAGACCAGGCATGAGCTCTGTCTGTTATAGTGGGCTGTAGAAAAAGTTACTCCTAAAACATCAGTGCCACTATAGTACCAGTGAGCATATCTTGTCCGGCCAGTCATGATGGTAGTTTGCAGCCTCCATAGCTAGATAGGATTGTTGATTAGTTTTCTGCACTGGTAGCATGCATAGCAAACAGCAAAAGTTGTTTTGAAATCTACCAGTTCAGATAAAGTTTCCAATTTAGTACTAGCTTGATTTCTCCAAAGTCTTAAGACTCAAGTAAGTCTTGATTTTAATAATAGGGTCTTACCAGAAGTTCTGGAGGATAATCAAGGGCAATGATAACAGTCTGTAATGAACAGATTTCTATGGGACCCTACTGACCAACAACTTGAGAACAGGTAATACATCTTCTCATGAGCCTTTTATTTGATAATGTATATTGTTTGGAAGAAACACTGTTTCTCCTTATATGGTAGCTTGATTTAAACTTCTTATATATATGCATATGCATTTACAGATATAGATGTTGTCTTAATTAGGATTTTATTGCTTTGAGGAGACATCATGGCAAAGGCAACTTTTATAAAGGATACCATTTAATAGAGGCTAGCTTACAGTTTCAGAGGTTTAGTCCATTGTCATCATGGCAGGAAGCATGCATACAGGCAGACACTGTGCTGGAGGAGCCAAGAGTTCTACATCTGGATCTGTAGGAAGCAGAAGAAGACTGTGTGACACACTGGGCTTAGCTTGAGCATAGGAGACCTCAAAGCCTGCCTCCACAGTGACACACTTCCTCTAATAAGACCACACCTACTCCAACAAGGCCACACCTCCTAATACTGCCACTCCCTTTGGGCCAAGCATTCACACACATGAGTGGGGGGGGGGGGCTATTCGTATCCAAATCACCACAGATGAATATATTTTAGAAATGAATATATTTTAGAAAATGTCTACAGTAGTAGGTTTCCATGCAATATTCTCAGAGGTCTTTCTTGTTAGTTGTCATCTTCTCTATAGTCCATCTTCTCTTTTACATGCTGAAACCCTACCTCATTTAACCCTTAACATTCTATTATTTCCCTTACCTGCTTCATACTACCTATATTTTCTGTCCCTATCCCACTGAAATTCTTCCCAGGGATGTTTTACTGGTTTCATGATTTCTATGGCTATCCCAACTTAAATATGTGTGTGTAAAAACTCAAAGCGAACATCCACCAATGAGAGAAAATATACAGAGTTTATCTTTCTGGGTCTAGGTGGTCTCCCACAGAATGATTTATCCAGTGCCATCCATTTATCTACAAATTTAACAAGTTCAATTTTCTTCAAAGTTGAATAATATTCCATTGCATATTTGTATCACATTTTAAATCAGCTGGAGACCTGGGCTGTTTCCATTTTTTGGATATTGTGAATGAAGCTACAGTGAACATAGAGGAACAAGAATTTTTGTAGTATAATATAGAGTCCATTGTGAATATGGTGTGGTGTGGTGTAGGTAGATCATATATTACATCTATTTCTAGCTTTTTAAAGAACTTCTACACCAATTTCCATAATGGCTATACCAGTTTTCACTCCTAACAGAAGTGAATAAGTTCCCATTTCTTCTCATCATGCCAACATTTTTGACATACTTTTTTATATTATCTATTTGACTCAAAGAAGATGAACTTCCAATAAGTTTTAGTTGGATTTTCCTGATGGCCAACTATTTCTCAAATATTTAATAATTCTCAAAAATATTTCTCAGCCATTTGCAATTTTTCTTTTCGGAACTATTTATTTTCATGTCCCCAATTTTATCCACGTTGGTTCGTTTATGTTCAATTTTGTTTATTTCCTTTGTTTTTTTATTCTTTGTATATTCTAGTCACTAACCCTCTGTCCAATGTGTAGTTGGCATCTTAGTTACTTTTCCATTACTGTGATAATACACCATGGGCAGGACAACTGAGAGAAGAGTTTGTGTGTTTTTTTCCTGACTAACTTGGAGCCTCCATGCTTGCTAATTTTGTATTTTAGCAAGGTAACTCCATAACTTCATTTCATGAGAATATATATGAGAGAAAACCTTGTTATATTTTCTCATTTGTCCTATTGTTGAGGGGCTGGAGCATTTGCAGCCTCCTTTGGAGCTTTTCTGTCAATGGCTTTGTGATTTATAATAGATTTTGGCATTTATCTCCTTTAGAGCTACAATATTCTTTGCTTGGGCCAGAAAAGCAGCTCCTACGTGATCTCATATCAATGACACTTTCTTCTGTAATATGGTACAACTGTGGTAATAATTTCAGCAGTGTGCAGGCACAATTTTATACAAACTCTTTTTTGATACACTTTCAAAGATACTTCAATTCTAAATATAGCCATTTAACACAGTAAAAATATTAAGATCATCATTCTAACACACATCTATTTCTTAAAAATGTGCCATTTGTCTTTAGATATATTTTTAAAGACATCTACAAATGAACACTTAAGGTTTTCTTAGATGTTGCTTTCAATCTGACTTGAATAATTAAACGAAATCCTATTACTTCTTATATGGAATTTAAAATGAAATATGTCATATAAGTGTGCTAGTAATAAAATACTTTAACAGTCATATTTACTTGGTGTATTTTATGGTAAATATCTTGACTTTGTTTATTAGAAATATGTTTTTTTATATTAAAAAGGATTAAATTTGATAAGTATAGAGATATTTCAACCATCTTAAAAAAGAATGGTTTTGATGATTCAGAATACATGATATTACAATGATTCATATATACACAGAAGCTAGTGTGTGTTTTAATAACTCGTACTAGAGTGTAACCAAAGGGTGTAAATATAGGGTGGTGTATATTTGTGAACTTTAGTTCATTATTTATAATTTTCTTACAATACAAGTTGCATATGTTTATTCTATATTTAGCCCGAGTTAAGTAAAGGTATTTTAAACTAACATTGATATTATATTTATTTTATTAGTTTGTTATGCTAGAAAAAATGGTCGGTTAATTTAATAAAACATTGCTTTATTGATTTCAAAAATTTGAATTGATTAACTACTTTACTAAATTAAATAATTATGAACTTAACGCTGAAACTTTGTGCCTTAAATACTGCAATATATGGAATATTCTTGGAAATAATCTAGTTTAGAAGGCAAGTATGTGAAAATAAAAAAAGTTGCTCATGAATTGGTACTATTGAAGCTGAGTGCTGAACATTTGGTGGAATATTAACTGTTATTTCCACTTTTTGTGTTTAAAATTTCTATAATGAAATGTTTTAAAATATACAATACTAAATGCCTACTGTGGTTATGAACCAAAAAATTCATTTAATATTTACCATCAAATGGCTTAGTTACAGAGATGTAATAGTAGGCTATGATCACATGTCCAGGCATATTGTGCCATTTGAGTTTAGCACTAGAGTTGTGGACAGGTACTCTGAGCTACTCTAGTTTATATCCAATGTGGGACATTTCACTGTTATTCTATTCTTAATTTTTTTTGAAAATAAAAATAATTTTATAAAATAGAGTGAATCACTTTGCTTTGTTCTTATTCTTAAAAATCTCTTTGTCAGGTATACCATAGTCACCTATTGTAGGTGCTGTGAAGAACATGGTATTTACTTTTTTAGAGAGTACACAGATTTCTGTGAAGCATAGTTATATTTAGTTTTTGAGCCCCACTGTAAAAAGGAATAGCTTTAATATTTAAATTGTTTGCTTATATGACGAAAACAATAGGGCCAAATCATAAAGAGGAGTAAGGGCTATGATGGTAAATCTTCATTGTCAGGCTGACATGGTTTAGCGACACATCTCTGGCAATGTCTGGGAGGTCAAGTCCCAAGGGGTTAAACACTGAATAGGAAAAATTTATCCTGAAAGTAGTCAGTGTTACCCAGGGTCTAGGTTCATGAAGCAAATCAATAGAGAATCATACATACACCAGCATGTATGTCCTTGCTTCCTGACTGCAGATGTGACATCACCAATGCCTCAGTGTGCCTCTCATACCACGTTGGATTGTACTCTCAATTCATAGGTCAATATAAATCCTTCCTCCCTTAAATGTCTTCTTGTCAGGTATCTGTACACAGCAACAAGAAAAGCAACAAATAAAGGACCACACAATGTTTTTAATAAAAGATTATTACTAAACCACAGTGAATATCCAATGTTTAAAGAAAATGTTTGTTAGTCAAAGCTACAGTCATATCCAAGTGTGGTGGATCAAACCTATGTCAACACTTGTGGTGGGGGTGAAGGAGGAGCAATAGTTCAAGTCCAGCATTAGCCATTAAGCAAAGTTGGGCGCAAATGGATCTAATAAAATGCTGTCCACAAAATCTAAACAAAAATAAAGCTTATTTAAAAGGCTACAATCATAAGTGATGGAAGAGATGTAGCTAGAGAACTGAAAATGCGCAAAATGTCTCTAATTCAGTATTTCCAACATTGCTCAGAGTTCCCTGAACAGCCAGATGCTTTTTCCTTTCAAATCACACACACAAATTTCTGACAGTCTTCCATGGGACTATGGCTAAGATGATATCTCAGCATCAGACTCATCTCACAATCTTTCCTTAAAGTGTAAGCGTCCTACAACACAGTATGCATGAGTTGGTGGCAGAGTTGCAAGAAGAGGCTGAAAATGGAAACTGAGTGAGTCGCCTTCCAGCAGGGATTATCTTCAGTCCTTTGTAACTGTGAGGCAGCTTGAGAATGTCAGTAATATACAAAAGGTTTTGCTGGCATAACTTGTTCAAGCACATTCATGATCTACAATTAAAATTTTGTTGCATCAACTTCTTTTTTCCATAAAGAATAAGTGAAAATATCACTGATAGAAAGCACAGGCCAACATTAGCAATGACATCCAAAATTGTCAGAGTTGAGGAACCCTAGAAAAATTATAACACTTTGTGTCCTACTTATTGATGAGATGAAAATATTCCATTGAATCAGGAATTGTGCTTGTACTATCAGCAAGGCCTTGGAACCTAAGCATGCTATGAACACGCATGCAGGTAGCTTCACTCTGTAGCTTTGTTCCGGGTTATTGTGGTGGGTATACTGCCTCACTGTAGCAGATAGTAAATGGCATTTGACCAACTTCAAGCATGTTCTTTCCAGCCGTTTCCTGGAATATGAGCCATCAAACATGGGGGTCTCTATAACCAATTACATGAGCTTACTATGTCTGTTCAACAGTCACAGGCATCCTAGCCATTTTCAGTATACATTTGAGTGGCTCCAAATATATTCACCACATTGGACTTCCACCACACTATGTATCACCTCCAGAATCTTTTAAGGACCCTAAAATAAGGTTCTGCCCATCAACTACAAATCTTCCTTCTCCCTTTGATAACCCTTATTCTTATTTCTGTCTCTATATATTTGACCAATCAGAAGCCTCAGACTTATGAATTCATACAGTATTTATCTTTTGTCATATTTTCTTCAAATTTCTTTTCTTTTGTAGTAGATATTAGGACTTCATTACTCTTTAAAGCTAAAATAATATCCCATTTCCCCAAATTTGTTGATCTATTTATTTCTGTGTGATTATCTGAGTTGTTCTTGACTTGTGGCAGGTACAAATATTGATAAAAGTGTTGTAAGATTTTACCAATGAATAGAATATATTTTTTTCTGATTCATCCTTTCCTTGATTCAGTGCATTGACTTGAAGCAATTTTTCTCTTCCTTTCTTGGCGATTCCCATCCCTACCAATCTCTATGCTTTGAGAAACCATGTATTTTATAATGATGAACCATTGGAGATCTAGAAGAGTACAGAATGTTATTTCCAAATGCCACTACTAACTTAAACTAACAATGGGGTGAAGATAAAGGAAATCAGCATAGAAAGGCAAAGTAACCAACTCTTTTCCTAAAGCAATCTTTCTCTCAATATATATTTTCAATAATAAGATCTAAACCTTTGATGATTTTTCTATTTGATGAAAGGATAGAAATAGAGATGTTGAAGGAAGTCTTTCCTGTACTGTGAGATACATATCTATTTATCTACTGAGGTATCATTTGGAACCTTTTCCCTAGAACGTGTATTCAAAAATTTCAAAGATTTCAGGGACTCCATGCTCCATTTTCTCTCTTTAGGATGGAGGCCCATATGAAATAGTCAATAAATATTTATGAAATAAGTGAGCAAAATTAATTATTAGAATGAACTCTTACTTCTTAATCATTGTGCTAGGCATTATAGAATACTAAATAACACCCTTCTGCCCTAATTGTGCTTTAAGATCACCAAGGGAGTTAGAAACATGATACATCACAGCTACAAACACACATCAATGGCTGTGTAGAGGAAGGAGAGATTACTTCTGCTTATTCAAGGTGTGTTGGTTTGAATAACTATAGCCTCTATAGACTCATGTGTGTGAAAGCTTGGCCCATAGGGAGTGACACTAGTAGAAGGTATGGCACTAGTAGGAGGTTGGAGTAGGTGTGGTCTTGTTAAAGGAAGTGTGTCACTGTGGGTGAGGGCTTTGAGGGTTTCTATGATCAAGCTAAGCTTCGTATGGCACAGAGTCTCCTTCTGCCTCCAGTAGGTCAGAATGTAGAACTCTTAGCTCCTCCAGTACCATGTCTGTCTACATGCTGCCATGCTTCCCAGCATGATAATGATGGACTAAACCTCTGAAACTGTAAGGCAGCACCAATTAAATGTTTTTTCTTTATAAGAGTTGCCTTGGAGCTGGGCATGGTGCCACATGCTTATAATCCCAGCACTCTGGGAGGCAAAGGCAGGCAGATCTCTGTGAGTTCAAGGCCAGCCTGGTCTACAAAGGGAGTCCAGGACAGCCAAGGCTACCTAGAGAGACCCAGTCTCAAAAATAAAAGAGTACCCTTGGTCATGATCTCTTTTTGCAGCAATAAAACCCTAACTAAGACATATGACAAGGACATTTGCAAAAAGGAATTGGTTATTGTAGAAAGAATCTTGACAGATTAAATCCTGAAGGGCACATATACCATGAAGAAGGAAGAAAAACACAGAGATCAAGAAGCATAACAAGAGATTCCAGTGTTCTGTGTTCTCATTCTGGTCCATAAACTTTAAATTCCCTCTTTAAATTTTAATTTTGTAGGATGAGCATTTTTCCATCCGCAGGGACAAACCATGTTTTGTTTTGCTTCAGAAAATGAAAAATATTAAAATAGTTGAGCAAAGAAAGGTTGATCTGGGTTTTTTGTTTTGTTTTGTTTTGTTGTTATTGAAGATATTATTTTGTTTAAAATTCAGGGTTTTTTAAAAATGCACTTCAAATTCAGTAACCAGTCTACTTCTGTGTCAGTACCATGCAGTTTTTATTACTATTGCTTTATAATATAGCTTGAGGTCAGGTATGGTGATACCGCCAGAAGTTCTATTATTGAATAGGAGTGCTTTAGCTATTTTGGTTTTTTTGTTTTTCCATATGAAGTTTAGAATTTTTCTTTCAAGGTCTGTGAAAAATTGTATTGGTATTTTGATGGGGATTGCATTAAATCTGTAGATTGCCTTTGGTATGATAGTCATCTTACTATGTTAATTCTACTGATCCATGAGTAAGGGAGATCTTTCCATCTTCTGGTATCTTCTTCAATTTCTTTCTTTAGAAATTGAAGTTCTTGGGGTATAGGTCTCTGACTTCCTTGATTACAGTTACCTCTAGGTACTTTATATTATTTGTGGCTATTGTGAAGGGTGTGGTTTTCCTAATTTCTTTCTGAGCCCTTTTATCATTTGTATACAGGAGGGCTACTGATTTTTTTGTTTGTTTGTTTAATTAATCTTGTATCCAGTCACTTTGCTGAAGGAGTTTAACAGCTGAAGGATGATGAAACTTGCAGGCAAATGGATGGAGCTAGTAAAGGTCAACCTGAATGAGATAAACCAGATGCAGAAAGACATTCATGAAATATACTCACTTGTAAGTGGATTTCTGTATATAGTACAGGATAGACATACTACCATGCACAGACCCCAAGAAGAGAAGTCCAATGGACATCTTGGGCTTCATGTTGGTCCATGTTGCTTTTTGCTCACTTCCCCTTGATGGGCCTTCCCTATAGGGCCACAGCGAGGAAAAGGAACCCAGTCATTATGTGAATAGATAAGCTGGGGTGTCTGGGTAGGGGGAGACTCCCCTATTCTAAAGAATAGGGGGAAGGTATAGGGAGCAAGAGTGGGACTGGGAGGAGAGGAGGGAGGGGCATATGACAGAGATGTAAATGAATTAGTTAATAAAAAAGAAAAAAAAACAAATACAGTAAATTTCTTTGGACGGAATATCTAGGTGTATGTTGTAGAGAACAAAAAAATTCATGCTTTTTAATTTTACAAAGATTATTGCCTTTTGTGTATGTGTTCTTTAAACCTGACTCTAAAAGCATGAATTTGTTTTATGGTCTTAAAAACAGGTTAATTGAATCACTGGAAACAGATAGTCCCTTTTGAGGCATTATTTGACCAAAATGTATTATAGTGTTTCCTGCCCTGTAAGAATCCTTATTTTTTTAAAACTCAATTCAAAATCAATTTAGCTTAAAAATAAAACTTAGTTTAGCAATTAAAGGAGATTATGACCTGACTGAACAGATAAGGCACTGTATAAAGATACTGTGCCACTGTATCTTTATAGGTAAAGGTGAACAGGAAGTAAGATGTTTGAGAGAAGTAACAATTTTTAGGTCCTCTATATAGTGTGAATTTGATGGACAGCAAATTGCAGGAACAAGTTTCAGGGGCCCATACTACTTTAACTGACTTTATTCTTTTCACCTATACTTAAAGGACTATGATTTTAGGTGGTTTTAGCTATCAGCTTTGTACAGGTAGGGTCATCTGAGGGAATAACCTTGATGGAGGAATTAGCTAGATCATATAGGCCTGTAGGCATGTCTACAATGGATTTTCTTGATTATTGACTGATGTAGGAAAGCCTAGCCTACTGTGACTGGGATCATCCATAGGTAGGTAGTCCTAAGTTGCCTAAGAAGAGTCTCTAAGGGAGCAAACTGACTAACAAGCATCCTCCTCCATGGCTGCTGCTGTACTCTTCTGTCTGTGCATTTTCTGTCCTGAGGTAATACTGCATGGAACAGCAAGCCATGCGACTTTCATGTTTCTGCCTTGAGATCCTGCCTTGAAGTCTCTCAAAGATAAACATGATCTGGAAATGTACAATGAAATAAACCCTGTCCACCCCATGTTGTATTTAGTCAGAGTGTTTTTATCACAACAACGGAATGAAACAAGAATAATAAATTACTATGAAACACCACAATGAAGCTGCAATGGCATTTCTCATGTTGTAGGTATAAGAATACAGATCCATACCTTCATTTGCTTGCATGGATTAAAAAGCCAAGACAAATATCTATGCTCTGTTTTTCTTTTTTGTATCTAGCTACTGTGTGTGTACTGATGCTCTTAACTGCAACAGACTTAGAGAATAATATAGTCCCAAAGACACCTGGGGATTGATAGCCATCTTTGTAATTAGTTTTCCAGTGAGTGTGATGATTTCTCTTCCATGTCATAACCTGGATGAGTTATGATGACTAGCTATTTGTTCAAATACTACAGTAGATGTTGCTATACAGATGTTTGTAGATAATGTAACATTTATAATAATTTTTAATGAGTCATTAAAAATTTTATGTATTTTATGTATTATGTATTATCTATTTTATGTATTAACCTCTTCCAATCAGTTGCAGGTCTTAAGGGCAAACACTAAAGTTTCCCTAGGAAGAAGCAATTCTACTTTGTGACAATCATCTTTCATAAACCATTTCCTAAAGTTTTCAGGACACTTCCTCACAATGCACTTGGAAGGAGAATATTTTTAAAGTACATCTTATAGAACACTATCTCCCAAGCTGCACAATTAATAGACCACCCTAGAAAGAATACTTTAAAAAGCTATAACAGTCTCCAAGAGGACAAGAAAAAGAGGATTTACAGATGCTGCTATTTCAACAAACATCTACACTCTCTTCTAGGAGTGTCACCACTCATCTCTTGGTTGTCATGACTGTGTAATGGGGAAAACTGGGCTAACAGGGACTGGAGGACTTTCTTCATGAACTCTCCAATCTAAATCTCACTTGCTGCCCCGAAGTGCTGCCTTGAGAATACTGGCATTAGTCAGAAAAGTGATGCTTATGGATCTTTTGGCCAACAAGCTCAACATGAGATGATTCTCATTCTAGCTAAAATGATATGAGCATCTGATGTGCTAGTGAGAATATCAAGCGTTCCTTGAGCAGGGAAATTCCAGTACATTGTATTCTCATCCTTGAAGGTAGACCTACCATGCCCTCGTGACACTATGAACTGTTTCCACTAGGATGAAAAGATAAGGTGATCAAAAGGATTAGGCATCATTTCCTCTCTGTCTTTCCCAAAGTGATTTCGAATCTTTAGGG
This sequence comes from Psammomys obesus, assembly GCF_907164565.1. Classification (NCBI taxonomy): domain Eukaryota; kingdom Metazoa; phylum Chordata; class Mammalia; order Rodentia; family Muridae; genus Psammomys; species Psammomys obesus. Next base: position 11,224,833 of record NW_026585987.1, on the reverse strand, counting down.
ACTTTTCTTTGGTCGAAGTATCCTTGGGACAAAATAAAAAGGCTCTCCAGATCCTAAAATACTAAATGAGTTTCCTGAAATCAACTGATTATTCTCACATTTCATAGTGCTGTCTCTCCTACCTTGATTTTCATTTCCTCTGTGGAAAGAATTTACACACCCCTCCACAGGAAAACAAGCTCATTTAGCTCATCCTAAATCTCTGGGTGACATGGGCAGTCTGACTCAGATAGCCCTATTCAGGCCAATGCCAGTCTCATTACATTTGTATGGCTTGATCTCCCTTCTCTTTCTCACTGGGGAGCAGGTGGACCCAGACAGTTCTTTGGAGCCGCATGAGTGATTTCTCTCTGGAGATACACATCTCTCTAGTCTGCCAAGGAATGAAAATCCAAACAACCACATAGATCACTTCAAATGGTGCCAAATACATGCCACCAAATGCTACTGGCAGTAATTACAGCATGTCATTGGGAGATGTGATTTTCTTCCAGCCTCAGACTTTCATCTTATCCTGAGTACCATGAAGCCAAGAAAGGAAGGGCATCACTCTTTCCTCAGAAACAGCGGGTCCTCGCAATCTGCAGCAATGCTTCTTGACCGTTAAATGTCTGAAACCAAGCTTTAAAAACCGAATTGTAAAATATACTACCCTTCCAGCTCACCACATATATTCAGCTCCTCGAAAAATTAGACAAGTGATAAAGACCACCATTTTGTATAAATAGGTCTGAGGACTCGGGCTGAGAAAAAAAAACAAAAAAAAACAAAAACCATAATCTGTTGTAGTTTAGGGAAAGGAACACTCTTTGGGATGAATGGAAAGTCCTGAGAGCCAAAGATGAGTCTGCTCTTCAGAGTCTATCTTCAAGTCTATCAGGATTTTTAGATCCAACTGCAACACTGCCTTTCATGCAAACTGTACTAGGAAGTCGTACCAAGGGACAGAAAAAGACTAGGGACAAAGAAGCTCCAAAACCAAGTTTTTAGAAAGATAAAAGACTAATAATAAGAAGGGGAGGGGAGCTGCAGAATGGCAAGGAAAGGCAGAGCCATCTAGGAGAGGTGAGGCGGGAGGAGGGAGTCTGAAGGGAGGGGGAGAGAGCAGAGAGCGGAGCACGGACGTCGGGAACAAAAGCTCTAGCAGTGGAGTCTGGCTAAGGCTAGGAGAGAGCATGGGGTGTTTTTGAATAATTATTAAAATGAGCATGTGTCTGCGCCATCCTGTGGGTGTGGCGCAGAGCGGAGTGTAAACTCTAACGGGGCCGAAGCAAACATTGGCTTAGCGGCAGCAGCTGCCAGCCTGTGCCTAGGAGTGTGGGGACCAGCGCGGCGGCAAGCAGACCGGCACCATGGCCTCGTCTCAGGGGAAAAACGAGCTGAAATTCGCCGACTGGATGGCAACTCTGCCTGAGAGCATCCACAGCATTCCCCTCACCAATTTAGCCATCCCAGGTAGGTAGGTGCCTGGTGCACCTGCCCCGCCCTGCTTCGTCTTGCACTCAATGTTAAGTTGTCCTGTGCCTGCCTGAGGGATGTTTGTCCAGGGGGTGGGTCCCCGGGAATTCCGAACCTTGGAAGACCCTGGCGCGCCAGGAGTCAAGGTGACTGCTTTCTTTCCCTGGGCTTCAAATGCAGGCTGTGTCCGCAGGGTTGGGGCAAGGGAGAAGGTGGTTCCGAGACTGTGCTCCAGACCCTCTTCTATGGTTTTCCTTGAAGATTGGGGGTGGCTGGGAGCCTGCGGGGGGTGGGGGGGAGGGATGCAGGCAGGTCAGGTTCCGGAGTCTGTGCGCTATAAGAGGGAGCTGGCTTTCCTAGGAGTTGGGCTCCCTAGCATCATTGAGTCCATCCCCGGCATGGACTTAGGAGAATTTGGTAGCTTCACTGTTAGAATCATTAACATTCACCCCCAGTCTTCTTTAAAGAGACAAAGCGCTTTCTGAAAGTTCAGGGACCGGGACCGGTGGAGATAGTATGATCACCGTCCTTGACAAGAAGCTGAAGGGGCCAAGAAGCAAAAAGCAAGCATGCCCTAATTGGCTTGGACCAGGAGGGAGTCTGGTAAAAGAGCTGCTTAAGGTAGAGCTCCTGGGTCAGGAAAGCAAACCCTTGAACGTTTGCTGCCCCAGACAGAAACCAGGCAGTGAAATCCGCGTGAGCAGCGGCGTAAAGATGGAATAATGAGCAGATGGCCCCGGAGAAGGTGACTGAGCTGGTGGTCTGGAGGAGCGAGCAAGCTTAGGAACAGCAGGTATAGATATGTGGCATCAGGACAGACACTGAAGCATGGTGCTCATGGTTTGGATTAGAGCCCTGGCCAGGTTTCCGGGTCGGAGCAGAGAGTAGTCCCCAACTCGGGTATCGAAGAGAGAAGATTGTTTCTGGGCAGTTTGTGAGTGCTGCAGCTGGGAAATACCTGTATTTCCTTAGCAATTCTGTTATGAACATGGGCTGAGGTTGTGCACATCTATCTTTACAAGATTAGGCTAGAGGGCAAATTGCTCGTGGATAATCACGAGCCCCTGCCCAGAGTAGAGCTACATTATTAACTTCAACCTTCTGGTCTACTTCCTGTAATCTGCCCTATCTACACCTCTCCACCCCAGCCCAACCCCGTGAGAAAACATGACGGAGTTTGGAGGAAAGGAGTGGAAGTGAAACCAAAGAAATAAGGAGAGAAGGAAGAAATGAAACAGGTTTCTGGAAGGAAAAGAAAAAACTCACTCTGTGTTCAATCAACAAGCGTTGAAACTCACCAGTAAACTTAACTGTAGCAGATGTTTGGTGGGAAAGACAGGCACAGTCTGGTCGGAGCACTCTCCTCAGGAGATAGTCTCTTCCTTTGTCCTTTTGCAACAGATGACTTCCCAGGCACCTAGGTGTTTCTCTGGAAAAGCCCAACTCAGCCTCCCTTCTGTACCCATTCCATAGGCCATGTGAGCCCCGGGATTGCTCCTTTGAAGGAGCAGAAAGCACACAATTTAGTGAAAGTTCACTCTCACGTCCACAGGCATCCCCATTGTCCTTATTTTTTTTTTCTTCCTTTGCTTTCTATTTGTTTTCTTAGACAGGTATTTTCATGTGCTTCCTGCACCAAGGTGTGTAATAAGGGCAAGTACTATTTTTCGAAGAGAGGCTCTAGAGAGTAAATGTCTGAGGTAGCATGCTGGCTCTGAGGGATGATGTGATGCCACATTTTAGGCTTATCAAAAAGGCCTGTATCAAAGCCAACTCTCGTATGCTAGCTCACATCCTTCCAGAAATTCTGTAAATTGGGCAGTGATGGGATTACCATTGCTATTTCACAGATGGAAAGCCTTCCCCCTCAGAACAAGACCCAGGCACTCAAATGTCCTAAAATCAGTTTAGTGAGCTGATCCCTAAGAGAGGTGTTATGGAATATTTCCTAGGGATACAAGGATAAGGATTTTGAGATTCATGTGAGTGTAACTCAGGAGCAACAAGTTCGCACTGAGGTGAGAAGTGAGGCAGCTGTAGAGACAGGGTAATTTTCCTTTTCTCCTTCGTGGGACTAAGTGGAACTTTGAGGTCAGGGACTTCGATTTCCTGCTGGACTCTGGTAAAGATACATACATAAAGATGATGTATTTGGATGATATGGACTTTCCATTGTATTCCAACCCCTTTTAGTATAAGAGTCAAAGTAAGTGGTCGACATAGCCTTGCAGAAATACTTCACACACACACACACACACACCACTTTTACCTAGTATATATCCCTGAATACCCATATGGTTTTACAAAATAAGTTTGGCAATGTTCTTTTCTATAAAACCAGGATTAAAATGAGTCTGGTACCTTTCTGCATTATTCAACACAGAATTTTTTGGAGGAAAAAAAAAACACATTCAAATTTTGATAGAGCAGACTAATTGGAGACTATTAAACACTAATGGAATAATTGCCTTAAAATCATGCTAATAGCTTCCTGGCTGCTACATGTTTACTTGGACAGTTGCTCTAGCTTGAATTAAGCAATTATCTCCACCATTTAAAACCACGTCTGTTGCACGACGCAAGTGTTTCTGTGGAGGGAAGCTGCTGCTCAGTCATCCTCAAAGCCTCAGGTTTTCTTAGGTGAAACAGATAGAGGGTGAAGAGCCAACTAATTATGAGGCCACCTACTTGGGGCAGCTGCTGCGTATTACCTAAGACTATAGCGAAGAACAGCCTGTGTGTGCTTGTGTGTGTGTGTGTGTGTGTGTGTGTGTGTGCAGTTATGATGTCCTTGAATGTCTGTGCCTTGAACACTTTCAGAAATGAGTCTTTCTGTGTTGTTCTGTATTTAAAAGCTCCATGATTGGTATGGACTTGACTAAACAGTTAAGTTAGTAACTGGTGTTAGTAAATTTGTTTAGTTTATTATTCAATGCAAAGTGCTGGCAGTACACATAGTTGTTTGAATTTTAGCCTTATTTATGATTTCTTTTCTCTCTGATGAAACCAAACTTATGGCATTTGGAATATGAATGATGCTGGCTTTCAACACAAGCAGGTCAGAAAGAATAAAAAAATAAGGAAGAAGGAAGAAAAAGTATAAAATTCAGATGAAGGTAAATCTGATGATATTCGGCATGTTTGGCAGAGTTCTAATTGTATTCACGGTGTCTCTAAAACCATTAAAAAGAGATTTGATGAGACAGGACGTATGTGTTGGTAATACTGAGAAGGACTTGGCTTATGGAACATATCTGCTCTCCACTGTCCAATACGTAATAAAAATCATCTACCCAGAGTCAAACTGATCATTCAATAATGAAGAATTGATCAAAAGCTTCTAGGATTGGAGAGTCAGAGTGTGCATCTTCTTGAACAGGGCGCAGTTGGTTACATTTAATGTGGAGAAGAGTGTTTTATAAATAGGTGATTATGTGGATAAACTTCGTTTCCTTTAGAAAATGCCAACAGCAACACGAAAGTACAGTTTTGTGGAAACTAAGCCCCCATAGGACTCTGATTACTTGTCAGCTTTAACATGCATTCATGATGTTGTTTGTTTTGTTGGTTTGTGTGTGTGTGAGTGTGTGTGTGTGTGTTGCTTGTATGATTTTGTGTGCCAAACCTGGTGCCTCACATGTAAAGGCAGATGCTCTACCTCCTAGGGTCCTTAGTTTTAACTTTCTGTCTCATGGTAATCCTTTCATGTTACGAACACTCCTAGAGTTAACTTACCTCTTCTTTCTCTTTATTTATTTTATTTTTTTTTTATTTTATTTTTAATCATGTGTATGTGGTTTTCTGTGGGTATTTGCGTGTGAATACAGGTGTCATTGGATGCCAGAAATGTGGATTCCCTCAGAGCTGGAGTTATTGGCAGCTGTGAGTCTCCTGACATATGTCCTGAGCACTGAGCTTGGGTGCTTTGCAAGGACAGTACACACAGTTAACCTCAGAGCTCTCTCTCTCCATACCCCTTTCTCATCTTTGCAATTTCCTATTTCTTCCTTAATTGAAATAAAATGGTCTATAGGGTCACTCAGGTGCAGCATTTACTGGAGCACATTTCTAAAATATGTGTATATTTGGTCAAAATGACCTTATGAAGCAAATCTTCAACCAGCTAAACACAAGCTTTTTCAAAATATTCCCATGTTTCCTTACCAGTTCCCCATCTGACTTGATTTTATCAAGAAAGAAAAACTGAAGACTATCAAAAATTATTTTTGAAACTGACACATAAAAGTTATACTAATTCTAAAACATTTTTCGTGATGATTTTAATTAAATTGTTAAATATTATCAACTAAAATAAAGTTTATATATGTATATATGTATTTCACTATTTACAGTGTTTTCTCATACACACGTGATTTCAATCTGTTCTATCAATGATCTTCTAAGACCTTGTCACTCAAGGCTGTTCAGGCAACACCACCAGCATCATAATACATAGATTCATGGTAGAAATATAGTATCTATAGTCCACTCTTTCAGTTTATTTGATCATGCTCTACAGTTTAACAAGATAGCCAGCTGATTGATACATACATTTGCATTCTAAGGAACATTTTAGTGCACTGCTAAAGGAGAGCTTTACTATGTAAGTGGCAGAGACAAACTTAAGTACACGTCTTTCTAGTAGGGCTTTTTGTTGAACTATCCATGAGTGTTCGAGTTTTCAATCAAGCTTAAAGCCAGAACTCCATACCTGATTCAAAACTAATTGCTCAGGCTGGGAACATTTCTGATAACAGACATTATAGTTCATCATGAGCCATGAGCAATAAATGTTATTTAATTGCTATTGAAGAGTTCAGGTTAGGCCACTGTGATAAATGTAAAACCTCTCCCCTCACTTCTTTAAGCCCCGCTGCTCATTGATACTGGCTATGAACAGCGCTTAAGAGCAGCCCGTCTGGTGATGCTGGTGGACACTAGTACCCGCCTAAGGAAAGAAACATCCCTATATTGGTTCTGCATCGCTGTGCTCTCATTCCTTATTGTGCACAGAAACGTGGACATGTAATATTCATAAGGTGAAGGTTTGTTCACTTTATCTATGATGTAGGACTTTTAATATTTCTCCTGAGTAAAAATGATTTTATATTTATGAGCATAAAATTTACTTACTGGTCATCAAACAAAAACAAAAACAAACAAACAAACAAAAAAAACCCCTGGTAAACTGTAAACTGATTTGTTATACAAAGAAAATAGTCAATCTTTCTATATTTGCAAGGGTTACCTTATTTAGTTAAAGCATAGTTTTCACAAAATAGAAACATGTATGAATGTATATAATTCACTTGTTTGCAAATCAGTTATTTAACAATAAAAATGTTTTCAAATAGTTAGATATCATATATAAACCACACACGTACACACTCATGTAAACATGCACACCCCTCACAGGCTAAAGCCAACATCACAATGCTTAAATGTTGAGGGTCACACACTATAAGATGTGAAAAAATTACAATTTCACAACCATATTTATAACCCGTATTTGCAAGGAAACAGAAATAAATGAATACACACTGACACAAAAAAGTGTGCTCTAAACACTATTACTTCCAAAGTAAAATCAGAGACATGATAATTCAGTTCCATTTATCCTAAATGGATTCCTGCTTAGTTGTAAACATCCTGGGGTTGATTCTAAATATGCTCCACAGGAATCACAGAAGTTTGGCTACCATGCAGTCTAGGTTTTTTTTTTTCCTGTCCTGGTGAATATTTAGAGTGGGTTTTTTTCTTTTTTTCTACTTTGATATACTATGCTGTGTCTTTAGAGGCCCAAGTTTGAGAATGTTAATGTCTAACAAGGATGAGAGGTTCTGAGAGCTGAGCTCTTCACCTGGAAGCTGCTGACGCTGGTATGTACCCCTCACTGCCGACTCTACATCACTTGATGCCACGTGGGCAAGCACTGCCCAAACCTCTCATAGTCATTCATTAGTATTTAGAGCCATTTGGTGCTGTGACTCAGGGACCAGTTTAGGGGGATGGCAGAGGAGAAGGTGTAGGATGGAATTGTATTCTCTTCTTTTGTCCTTTTGTTAGCTCAGTTTCTCAAGGTGCGTACATACCTATGTAGGCACATTTGCACGTATGTGTTCAGTGTGGGTGTGTATTACTTCCTTTTTAAAGAAAGCTACTTGATTTTTTTTTTTCATATAGGCACACCTCTGGATGGGGCCATGTGATCATCCTTATATGTGTGGAGTAAAAATAAAAACTAAATCTGAATTTTTATCACCAAGTAGTCTGAGTGAGTGTAAGTGGAACCAAATAATCTGAGAGAGCTGAAATAATCCCTAAGCACACCAATCTATAGAAAAGTAGAGTAATTAATGTGTTCTGGCCCCTCTAGAAAAGAGGCGCGCGTGCGCATGTGCACACACACACACACACACACACACACACACACACACACACACACACTTTATTATTACTTAAGGGAGAAAACGGTTGCCAGAAAAAATTTACCTGCTGCCACTAGTGAAAATGCTTACCGAAAACCATGAGTTTTTTGAAACCCAAGAGCTTTTTACCATGTTGGAAATGTAGCAAACTCCTTAATGTAGTTATGCGAAATTTAATACAATAAAAAGTACTATATCATCTTATCTTTTCTTTTCTGCTGTGTGTAGATTTATGATTAGCCTCAGAAGGCTAATGACATACACACCACATGCTCAGAAAAAGGGGTAATGGTAAGAGGGAAAAATAAAACCCAACACAGGTCAGATCAAATTCCACTGTCAAGAGCTTCCTATGACGCCATACGCTTTTATTATACTCTGTTAAGAGAGCGAGATGGTCAGGCACAGGGATGGGGGGGTGGTTAAATATTCTCAAGAAGCTTCCAGGATTAGTCACCTCCGGAGGTCAGATACTGAAGCAGATGGCTCGTGGATTTTGTGAGCTGTTCTCTTGCTATGGTCTTGTACCTCATTACAGATTCTGGGAGTGGACAACTCTTACAATGTTCTATATGAGATACTTCTTATTGTGTTTTACACAAAAGAATTCTTCCTGCGAATTAACTTTTAGGGAAGCAATTGCATTTATTCTTGGGCAACATAATGATAACTCAGTTACTCATTTCTTTTTTTTTTTTAAAGATTTATTTATTATGTATACAATATTCTGTCTGCATGTACACCTGCATGCCAGAAGTCACCAGATCTCATTATGGATGTTTGTGAGCCATTTATGTGGTTGCTGGGAATTGAACTCAGGACCTCTGAAAGAGCAGCCAGTGCTCTTAACCTCTGAGCTGTCTCTCCAGCCCCCTCAGTTTCTCATTTCAATCAAAGAATTTTTATTTTGAGAAGGAGAATGAGCTATGATGACTAGTTGTCTGCTCAGCTTTCCGGGAGGCTTCTCTGTTATGCTTGCTCGTGAAGAACATTTGCACGCTATAGCCCGTGGAAGGTGAGGCATGACATATGACTCATGAGGATGGAACTGAGTCCCTACCGGGGCCACTTGAACAATCTCTGCCTGTCATTCCTTTAATATACACACTGGGTGATCAGACTGCAGGTCAGTGAGGCCATTGCCATGGCAATGTAGATTTTCTCCTGTTTGTGGGGTAAAGAGAATGTTCTGTACCTTATGTTAGTCTAGTGTGTCTAATAATTCCCGGACTGATCTTTCTGAAATAGTTTTAATATGTCCATCTGCTCATACATTACCAGTAAACTTTAATAAGTTTCCAAGCAGTGCATTTTTATTTTTGGTAGTATGTCATTTACCTGTCTGTGCCTCATGGACGGGACTCGATAGGAAGTGGTGCTTATGACGCAGTCAGTCATCCTCTGCATTCTCACTCAAAAGGCAGTCAAATCCTACTTTTAAAATGGAATCATCCAGGACAAAGCACAGCCTGAAACCTGCTATTTTATACAGTGTGAAGTAACCAAGAGCAGGCAGGATACAGTTTGATCCTCTGTGTAGTTAGCACACAGTACCACGTTAATAATACACATTTTAAAAAGTTCACTTGACCCCATGCCTGCCTGTCTAAAAATTATTTAATGGCACTCACAGATAGAACCTCTCTATTGTTGGGTTCTTCTTCTTCTATCCCATATTGATTTCACGATCTTCCACCACAAGAACTGTTCCTGCTATGATTGTGCTGTTATGATTGTCTTTCCTTTCTGATTGTTCTGTCTCCATGATCTCATTTGACTTTCCAGCAGCATTTGATGTGGCCCATGGCACTTCTCTTCTTGAAACATATTGTAACTCACTTTATTTTTTATTACTGTTACAATATTTAACACAAGACTTACTTCATACCCATTGAATAACATTTATTTATTTATCCTTCTCTTTCACCTTAGCAAACACCATTCCATTATCTGCTTTTAGGAGTCTGATTATAGGTTCATCCTATAAATGGAATCATGTCATGTTTGTCTTTGTGTGACTGGTCTGTTTTACTTAACATAACATTCTCAAGATTGACCTATTTAAAAACATGTGTCAGCATTGCTTTATTCTTGAGAGGTCAATAGAACACTTGTACCAGTGTACCACTTTTCCTTATGCATTTATGGATTGATGGGTTTTTTATTGTGAACAATACTCCAGTAAACGTGTGTGTGTGTGTGTGTGTGTGTGTGTGTGTGTGTGTGTGTGTGCACCAGTTTCAAGATTCTGATTTTAGTTATTTTGTAGAAAATACCCAAAGGTAGATCTTCTGGGTCATATAGTGACTTTAAAAAAAAATTCCTCTTAGCTGTTTGTTTGTTTGTTTGTTTTTCCCTAGAAAAATACATGCTCTAGTTTCTAGGCTGGTTTTTCTTAACTGACTGATTATTTACTTTTGGTATTCATCATATATTTTGAACGCTAACAAATCATCAGATATGTACAAAAGTGTTTTCCTAATACAAAAGCTGCCTTACTCCTCTTCTGAAGCTTATGTATAGCCCCATTTGAGTATTTTTTTTACTTATTATGTGATGATTTCATATATTATCATATTCTTTTTTAATTAATTTTTATTTTTATATTAATCACAGGTTATTTACTTTGTATCCCAGCCATAGCCCCCTCTCTCATTCCCTCCCAGTCTCACCCTCTCTCCCTCATCTCTTCCTGCCCCTTTCCAAGTCCACTGCTAGGGGAGGTCCTCCTCCCCTTCCATCTGACCCTAACTTATCAGGTATCTTCAGGACTGGCTGCCACATCCTCCTCTGTGGCCTAGCAAGGATGCTCCTCCTTTGGGGGTGGGGAAGGGTAGGTAAAGGAGCCAGTCATTGAGTTCATGTCAGAAATAGTTCCTCTTCCCCTTGAAACCCACTTGGATACTGAGCTACCATGGGCTACATCCGAACAGGGGTTCTAGGTTATATCCATACATGGTCCTTGGTTGTAGAAATAGTCTCATAGAGGACCCCCGTGCCCTGATATATTTTGTCCTTGTGGAGCTCCTGTCCTTTCCTGGTCATATTAATTCCCCTTTTTATCATATCTGTGCACTCTCCCAAAGGTTCGGTTATGAGTCTTTGTATCTACTTTGATACACTGCTAGGGAGAGTCTTTCAGAGGCCCTCTGTGGTAGGCTCCTGTCCTGTTACTTGTTTTCTCCTACTTCCCATGTCATTTCCATTTGACTTTCTAAGTGAGGATTGATCATCTTACTCCAGGTCCTTTCTTATTTATCTTCTTTAAGTGCATATTATCATATTCTTTTCCATCCCCCAACATCTCTCAGATCCTTCCCCCTCCTTCCCTACCTACCTTCATTTTCTTTTTCTCTCAAAACAAAAGCAAACTACAAAAGAAAAGAAAAAGCCACAAATGAAGTCTGATTCGTGTCCGTCACAAATGTTGCTAGTTCTAAGCATAAACCCTGTCCTGGAGTATGGGTGATATACCCAATGTCATACTGAAAAACAACAACAGCAAAACAAAATAAGAACCTGATTTCTCTTTTCCTAGCAGCTATCCTTTGTGAATAGCTTTTTGGTGTAAGGATGAGACTTTGTGCCCACTTTCTTCATGCTGGTATTTTTGTCTGCCTTGAACTTGTATATGTCTTGTCCATACCATCACAATCTCCGTGAGTTCGTACGTACACCTACCCTGTTGTGTATGGAAATGCTGTTTCCTTGAAAACCACCCGCTGCATCTGCATCTTACCATCTTTTTCTCTCACTCTTAAATAATCCCAGAGTCTTCAGGGGAGCAGTGTGATAACCAGTCCCCATTCATGGCATGGCACCCTAAAATCTCTGACTCTGCACATTTTCCAATCGTTGGTTTCTGTGTTAATTACCATCTACCACAAGAATAAGCTTTTCTGATGAGGGCATATGTCACTGGGAATTGTTTCATTGGTGTATTCAGTTAGTAGAATGATATTAGTAGGTTAGCTGAAACCTAGATATGTCATTAGTTGAGTATTTTTCATTTTAGTTCTTTCTTTCTTTATTTTTTTGGTGTAGTGTCCAAATATTTATCACTAAGTCAAATTTTGTGAATTTCTAACAAAAATTTCCACCAGTTTTCTTTTGGTTTTTATAGTGTTGTTGCTTATGGTAAATCTTTAATCTATTTTGAGTTCATTTTGTGTTCACAGTAACACAAAGCTCTAATTGTATTTTCTGCATGTGGATATATGGCTTTCCAAATATGATTTGTTGAAGAATGCTGTCATTTCATCCTATTACAGCTATACTCAGATTTTATGTTTCTTCATTTCTTCATCTTGGCAGATAATACATTAAAATTTTTATTGATCCTTTTTCTATTTGTTGGTGTACACAGTTTCATAGTGGTTTCTTAAAATCATTTTTATTTTTGTGGATTTAGTTGTTATGTCTTTTCTTTCATTTGTAATTGTATTTGTTCTTGGCTGAGATAAATATTTGGCAATTTTGTTCTTAAAAACAATTTTGTTGCCTTTTTTATATTTTATTTATGCTTAATTATTTATTATTTCTATTCCAATACTAACTTTTGTCTTGAGTACAGGAATGTTAATTCAGAACATGGCTGTTCTGGCAAGAGCATCCAAAGACCTTCTAGGTCTGTGTGATCTGGCTGGAATACAAATGTGCCTTTAATCCAGGAGACAGAGGCAGGTAAAGTTTCAGATAAAGAAAAGCTTAAGTCCAGGTGTGATGGTACATGCTTTTAATCCCAAAAAAAGGAAGGTAAAGTTAGTTTGTAGATGGAAGGACCTATGTTTGAAAGTGATGTCTAATTAAGTGGCAGAAGAGGTGTCAAAATCAGAGAAAGAGTTGACAAAATAATTGTCCAACTCTCACGAGAAGAGAGAGGTAAGAGAAGCTACTTAAGAGGCAATACAGAGAGAGAAAGCAGTTTTACCAGGACAGTAATAGAGACACACGCTGCAGAGAGAGAGAACTCAGGTAAAGACCAAAGGAGCCACAGAAGGAGCCAGGAGATTAGGACAGATTGCTGGAGTTAGTTGGAGGCCAAGTAGATCAATTCAGGGGCTAAGAGAAAAACCAGGTTGAATAAGCCAGATTGGAGAGAGGTTTGAGCTAGAACAGCTGAATTGAAGCCAGCAGCCCAGAGCTCAGAAAGAACAAGAAAGGGTGAGCTTATTTAGCAGTAAGTCTCAGAGGCTGAAAACATTCTAGGCCTAGGTTAGATTATATGGAGGCTAAAAGCTTCTAGGACTAGGCCTAGGTTAGTGGAAGGAGGCAGTAAGCCTCCCAGACAACAATTGAACCAGGAAATTTTACAGTCTGGGTTGTTCCTTTTCCTAGTATCTTGAAGCATATAAGTGGGTGATTTAAGTTTTCTTCCTTAATCTATATGTTTTAGGCATTATAGTACATTTTAAGTTCATTGTTTTTAAAATCCACTTTCTATCTATATGACTCATTCACTTTTGGATGTGAGTTATGAAATCACTTTAAAAATGAGCATTCTTAGTCTGGGAATCTGAAATAGAAAACACTGCAAAAACATTTGAAGCTTTTTGGATGCCAACATGATGTTTAAAAATCTGTAATATTTTAGATTTCAGATTATTGATATTCAGCCAGTAAAGTCTATGCAAATATTTCCAAAAGTATTCAATACCATGCAGTTGATATACTCTTAGTTCCAAGTACTTTAGATAGGTGATATTTAAAGATACTCTTAATATGTTTCATAAATTATTTTTTTCTAACTTTACCCCAGACCTGACTTTTCCTTTTTTCTCTTCATGTAGTCCTCCTCTAGATACTTTATTTGCTAATACCATTAGGATAATATGAAACATCTCATAGTTTTACCACTCTATTTTAAGATGATAGTAATTTAATTTCAATCATGTATAAAACTATACTTTAATTTTTGTCACTCTACATAATATGGGATTTTATATTACATCTCCTTATATTTTTTATCCACTAATATATTTGAAATTCTTATATTTTTGAGTTTCATTACTAACTCCCCCTTATTATTATTTTTTTTCTGTATTTTTCTGTGTTTGTCATTGAGCTACATATTTGTATAGTTTCTATGTGAGTTTGAAGAGTGCCTTTTAGCATTTCTTGTAAGGTAGTGTTCTCAAAGTTGGCTTCTAGAGATTTATGTCCATTCCTGGTGTGACTGTTTTCTACTTTCCTCACATTCCTTGTGTCTTAGAGCTGATGTTGATGCTTCTGAAAGTGTTTCTCATCATCTTTATAGACTTTCCTTATAACTTCCTATAAGAAAGAATGTCCAATAGTCAAGCTATGGATTCCAGGCCTCTCAAGCTTTGTGTGTTTGTATCTTATCTGGGAATTTATGTGTAGATGTCTAACTAGAAGTCTAGCTGGGATCTCTTCCTAAAATCTTGTAATCTCTTACTCTCTCTGGTATCTCTCAATGCCACAGATTCTCTGAAGTAGAATTGTGCTCCCTTCAAGCTTGCCCTATCTCTCTCTCTCTCTCTCTCTCTCTCTCTCTCTCCATCTATCTATCTTTCTACCTACCTACCTATCATTTATTAAAGCTCAGAGGACCCTAAGCATTTAGAATATGTTAGGTTAGTAGCTTCTACATGCACCCCAGATTGGGCTCAATAGACACTAGCTTTCTGAACAGACAATCAAAAGATTGAAACATCGTATATATTTTTGTTCCCTTTCTGTAAAGATAATGGGAATTTCCAGTGCTCTGTAGAAGATAAGTTGAGGCTGGAGCTAGACTATGACAGGGGGTTTTAAACCAGATGGCCAACACTTAAGGTTCTAAGTCCACATCAGATACAGGTGTGGCCATCTCTTTTCAGATGCACAAAGCTTTATGTTTATGGACTTCTAAGCTAGAACACGTAAATGATAAAGCTTAAAAGAATGAAGTTTTCCACAAATGAAAATGAAGGAAATCAGCTTTTCTTTTCATTCTTTTTTAATTAATTAATTAATTTTTTTATTATTAATTACACTTTGTTCATTTTGTACCCCACCATAAGCCCCTCCCTCCTCCCCTCTCTATCCCACCCTTCCTCCCCTTTCTGCATGCATGCCCCTCCCCAAGTCCACTGATAGGGGAGGTCTTCCTCTCCTTCTTTCTGATCTTAGTCTATCAGTTCTCATCAGGAGTGGCTGCATTGTCATCTTCTGTGGCCTGGTAAGGCTGCTCCCCCCTCAGGGGGAGGTGATCAACGAGCAGGCCAATCAGATTATGTCAGAGGCAGTCCCTCTTCCCATTACTATGGAACCCACTTGGAAACTGAATTGCCATGGGCTACATCTGTGAAGGGGTTCTAGGTTATCTCCATGAATAGTCCTTGGTTGGAGTATGAGTCTCTGGGAAGTTCCCTGTGTTCAAATTTTCTTGTTCTGTTGCTCTCCTTGTGGAGCTCCTGTCCTCTCCAGCTTTTGCTATTTCCCACTTCTTACAAAAAATTCCATTCACTCTGCCTGACAGTTGGCCATCAGGCTCAGCATCTGCTTTGATAGTCTGCAGGGCAGAGGCTTTCAGAGGCTCTCTGTGGCAGGTTCCTAGGTTGTTTCCTATTTTCTTCTTCTTCTGATGTCCATTCTCTTTGCCTTTCAGAATGGGGATTGAGCATTTTAGTTAGGGTCGTCTCTTTTGTTTAATTTGTTTAGATGTACCAATTTTAGTGGGTTTATCCTATGTTTTATGTTTATATGAGTGAGTATATACCGTTTGTGTCTTTTTGCTTCTGGAACAACTCACTCACGATGATCCTTTCCAGGTCCCACCATTTACCTGCAAATTTCATGATTTCCTTATTTTTCATTGCTGAGTAATACTCCATTGTATAGATGTACTACAGTTTCTGCATCCATTCTTCAGTTGAGGGGCATCAGGGCTGTTTCCAGCTTCTGGATATTACAAATAAAGCTGCTACAAATATGGTTGAGCAAATGTCCTTTTTGTGTACTTGAGCCTCTTTTGGATATATACCTAAGAGTGGTATGGCTGGATCTTGAGGAAGCGCTATTCCTAGTTGTCTGAGAAAGCGCCAGATTGATTTCCAGAGTGGTTGTACAAGTTGAAATCAGCTTTTATTAATGTGAATTTTGTGTAGAAAAGCCATCTTCTGTATCAGAGGTGTCTTTGGAGAGCCTGGATGTTCATCTGTTGACTCTGCATTCCTGCAAGATTCAAGTCAGATCCTCTGAGGCCTTCCCTTGGCCCTTGCATACTTTGTAGTTTACAGCACATTGCTTAATCTCTTTGAACATCAATTTCTTTATCATAATTGAGGTGAGAATAAATTTTCATAAGATCATTCTGTGAATGACCTGGAGTAATCAGGGTGAAATATTTAGCATAGTGCCTTGTCACCTAATGAGGCCTTAGTGAATGACTTATGTGTGACGTATGGTAACCCAGTAAGTTCTTGGCAGACTGGATGAATCATATTCACCCATCACTATTTCTAATTTACTCTCTATCTTTCATACTGTGTTTAGGTATTTTAATTTCTTATGAGGTCTCACTAATATTTTACTACCTAGAACCATTTAACAATTTCTTAGCAGTCAGAGGTGAACTGAAAATTAAATACAGCAGGAGCAATTTTTAGCCTAGAGCATGAATCTTATTTCTAAAGCTATTTGATTAAGAACAACATTTTATCATGCTAGTAGAAAGAGCTTATTTTTCTTTATACCAATGTATTTATTGGAACTGATCTCCTTTGATAAGAGGTATATAGACTCCATGCTGCCATTATTCCATTACACATTTCGAAGCTGGAGTTCCTTAGGCTATTTCTGAAGTCAATATGCTGTATAGTACTCTTAATTCAATACCTTGAACAAAGTTCTTGAGGGAGAAAACAAAATTATTGAAGGAAAATTTGAAATTACGCAAATAGTGTTTCTCCCCCAAGTCAACTTACCTATCACAAACTTTAAGTCAATTAAAATTATGAAGAAATATTTAAATAATTAAGTGATAGGATATAATATTTGGCAGTAGTATTTGCTTATTATATGCTGATAAAGTAAAAGGTAGAAGGAAAAGTCACTTAGAAATGTAAGAACAAACACTTCTAAGAACTGCTCAAAAATCAAGGCATGTGACTCATGCAGTCACTTAAACGTGACCCATTTATTTTTGTCTTAACTATTCAATAAACTTGTACATATGTACTTTAGAATACTGGTCTCTGTGTGTACATATGTATATTTGTGTGCACTGGCTCTTATGTTAAACAATTAAAAGTATTAAGAACTTATAAGCGGACCAGAGTAAGTACTGAAAAATATGCACATAGAATCAGCTCCAACTCTTCTCATGTATATATTAAGATAAGCATTATTTTGGGAAGAGGACATGACTGACACTCTTTTAAAGCCCATAGGATTCTTCTGTTTTTCTTTCTGTTAGATGGTGATATCAATAATTGTTTTTTTTTTCTTTTCAAAAGAGAGATCATACAGTAACGCAGTTGGAAATTTAAAATACACATATATTTAAATATAAAATATGTGTAATGTCAAAAATCAGTAAAATAATTTTGTGTACACTTTAACCAGCATTTGCACAGGGGAGGTAGAGTGGATATTTAAAAGTCTATACAATAATTTTTAATAAAGGGGGCTGGGGAGATAGCTCAGTTTGCAATGTGCTCACCAGAACCATGAATACCTGCATTCGCATCCCCATCCTTCATGTAAAAGTAGGGCACAGCTGCGTACATCTGTAACGCTAACTATGGAATTTGGTGAGACAGTGAGAGCTCACTGGCCAGTCAACTTAATAAATCAATAAACTCCAGTTCAGTGAGAGACCCGGTTTCCAAAAATAAGAAAGAGGTTGATTGAGGAAGACATCCAATATTAGCCTATGACGTCTAGATGAACAAATACCTGTGGACACACCAATACAAACATAATTACACACACACAAATATACATATGTACACAGTACTATTAATATGAAAGGAAAAATAATGTGAGCATGTACATTTAAAATATATCACCGAAATCACCGATCATTTTTCAAGGCTTAAATACAAGGTTGTATATAAGTATAGTCCTATATTTTAATAATTATGGCTAAGTACATGTAGCCTGAAGTTTTACGTGTCAATCCACTTACATGCGTGGCTCAATATCATTCTGCTCATTCACACTGATGTTCATCACCACTCCATCCTCACACAGAATATTTTCCATCTCGCAGAACTTCAGTTTTGCATGCATTACACAATGTTCTGCATTACACTGAAGTTCTGCATGCATTACACAAATGACTGAAATCTACTTTAAAAACAATTTAACAACATAGGTTATAAAGGCACAATAGGTGTTTTACTTATGGATGAGCAATCTTTTAAGAAACGTAGAGGCTAAAAGCTCAGTGATGCCCTGTAATTTGCCTACTTTTTGGCTGCATGAGAGAACCAGGATCCAAACGCAGGACAGCTGGCACCCTCTAGAGTGATCTTTATTGCCATTGGTAATGCAACACTAACCCATTGTCCCTTTGATGTGATTTAAGGGACAGTTTGTTTGACTTTGTCATGAACTACACTCTCTTTTAATCCTAAGTATATGAAATCTGTCGCAGTTTTCTCTGAGATCATATTATATTCACTTTAAGATCATTAATGCTTTATATTCTATACTTAGAGACTGACCTTAAAACAAACCTGCCCAAAAACTGAACTCTGAGACCATTATGCTAAATGACATCACTAATCACAAAAATATTCACACTGTATGTGTAAGATACATAGAAGAGTTACATTTGTGGAAACAGAAGAATGTTCTCCAGGGCTGGAAGGTCAGTATTGGGAGTTGTTTAATGGGTATAGTTTTGTTTTGTTTTGTTTTGTTTTGTTTTGTTTTGTTTTGTTTTTAGTGAAAGTTTTGCATATCGCTTATAGTAATGTGAATGCATTTGACATTTTTGGAATTGCACATTTTAATAATTAAGATGACAAATGTTATGTCATGTTTTTAAATGTATTTGAAAACCAAAAAAAAAAGAAAGAAAAAAGGAGAGAGAATAGGAAAAAGAAAAAAAAAAAAAAAGGAACATCGCTTGCCCAGTTAGATTAATTTTTGGTATAGCTACTTAAAGGTTTGTCCTGTAGGGTTGGTTTTGTTTCATTTTTTTCCTGGTTTTCATAATTCTTTCAGTATCTAGCACACAAAAGACTTTAACTTTGCTTCAAGCTATAAGGATAACAACCTTACTTTGTCATCTTAGTTTACTCAAAGTCTCACTGACTGAACATGGCCAAATCCCATTACATCCTTAGGTGATTGTCTCTAGTGTTATATTAGACTAATAAACTTTGTCATCTTCAGTGTTTTGCTGGGAATGACTTAAGGGGAAAATATAGAAAAACTTTCAAACACTTGTCGAAAACATCTTCCTGATTTTGTGACCTTCTCAGGAGTCACCCTGCATAGACTTCTGTGGGTAACTTTTTTTCTTGGATGGAGATGGTTACACCATAATATCACTTGGATTCAGGATTCACTCATATATAACTTATACATTAATAATTAAACATATCTCAGCAGGAAATAAAGGCTGAAAATGGAAGTGAACAAGCTAAGCATTTAGGCCTTTCTTTTCTACTGACAGGAAGAAGACAGTAAAAAAAAGTCTGGGGAAAAAGACATACTAAAAGAATAAACTAAAGGCATTATGTTAATCTCCATAGAAATATCTGAATTATTAAAACAAATAAAAGCCCTATTTAGAGACCTATTTCCATTTTTATATTGATATATAAAACCTGGTTATATGTGTAGGTGGCATCTACCATCTACATCCTCTGACTTTTCGACCATTCATTGTCCGTGTCAGGTGGGCTATGATACCAAATTAAATATTTGTGAAGTTCAGTGTATATTTTAATTTATTTTCAATTTGTGTATTTATGTTTCATCAATTGTAGCCCCCTTCCATCTCTCCTCCTGGTTCTTCTCATCTTCTTCCTCCTATCTCCTTCCCCTTGTCCTCAGAAAAGGGAATACTCCCCCCACACCAATCCACCCCAGCATATCAGGACTGAGCCCCATCAGGACTGAGCTCATCCTAATCCACTGAGTCCAGGCAAGTCAGCCCTGTTAGGTAGAAGTGATCAAAAGCAGGTAAGAATCCATATCATACACAGCACCTGCTCAACTTACTAGGGAACCCACTTGAAGTCAAACTGCCCATTGGTATTTCGTATGTGTAGGGGCCTAGGTCAAGTCCACGCCTGCTCTTTGGTTGGTTCTTCCATCTCAGTAAGCCCCCATAGTTCCAGGTTAGTTGACTCTATTGTTCTTTTTGCAGCATTCTTGTCTTCGCTGGGTTCTTCCCCATGCTCCACTTGAGGCTTGGCTGTGAGTCTGAGTGGCTAACTCGATCAACTGCTGAGTGGGGCCTCTCAGAGAATGGATAAGTTAGGCTCCTGTCTGTAGACATAGCAGAGTATTGTTAATGGTGTCAGGCTTTGGTTCTCTCCCGTGCGGTGGGTCTCAGGTTGGGCCAAGCATTGGTTGGACAAATTCGGTATTTTTACAGCTCCAAACATCTAGACAAAATGTGACCATTTCACCTTCGACAAGATAGTTTTGTGGCTTATTGTCTGTTCTTTGTTCCAGAAGGGTAGGAGGAAGAAATGAGCCTGTGTCTGAGTAATTTAACCTGAAGGGCAGTGCTTTGCCAAGGAGCCTCCCTCTAGCTCCTGACTTTCACCTGGTTTACGCAAAGGTTCAGTTTCTTTTAAATTTATTATTATTATTATTATTAATTACAATTTATTCACTTTGTATCCTGACTATGGCCCCCTCCACTTGTAATCTCTCCCCTAGTCTACTGATGGGGTGGTCCTCCTCCCCTTCCATCTGACCCTAGTCTATCAGGTCTCATCAGGACTGGCTGTATTGTCTTCCTCTGTGGCCTGGCAAGGGTACACCACCCACCCAGAGAGAGGTGATCAGAGAGTCAGCCACTGAGTTCATGCCAGAGACAGCCCTTGTTCTCCTTACTAGGGAACCCACATGGAGACTAACATTATGGGCTACATCTGAGCTGGGGTTTTAGGTCTACTCCATGCATGGTCCTTGGTTGGGGTATCAGTCTCTGCAGGGTACCCTGGGCCCAGTTTTCTTTTTTTTTTTTTTTTGTTTGTTTTGTTTTGTTTTGTTCTTTTAATTTTTTATTAAAAATTAATAAAACAAAGGGAGGTTTTGTTTCCCTCAAAGACCTTGAGGGAGCTCCTGTCCCCTCAAGGTCTTTCTGTCTTCCCCTTCTTTCATAAGATTTCCTGCACTCTGCCCAAAGTTTGGCTCTGAGTCTCAGGCTCTGCTTCAATTTACTGCTGGGTAGAGTCTTTCAGGGGCCCTCCTTGATAGGCTCCTGTCCTGTTTCCTGTCTTTTTCCACTTCTGATGTCTATCCCATTTGCTCTTCTGAACGAGGATTGAAAACTTCCCTAGGGTCCTCCTTCTTGTTTAGCTTCTTTGGGAGTATAGATTTTAGTATGTTCATCATATATTACATGTCTAATAACCAGTTATGAGTGAGTATGTACCATGTGTATCTTTCTGCTTCTTGGATACCTCATTCAGGATGATCTCTTCTAGTTCCATCCATTTGCTTGCAATTTTCATGATTTCCTTGTTTTTAATTGCTGAGTAGTATTCCATTGTGTAAATGTACCACAATTTCTGTATCTGTTCTTCAACTGAGGGACATTTGGGTTGTTTCCAGCTTTTGGCTAGTACAAGTAAAACTGCTACAAACATTGAGCAAATGTCCTTGTTGCATACTTGAGCATCTTTTAGATATATGCCTAGGAGTGGTATAGCTGGATCTTGAGAAAGCACTATTCCTAATTGTCTGAGAAAGTGCCAGATTGATTTCCAAAGTGGTTGTACAAGTTTACATTCCCACCAGCAATGGAGGAGGGTTCCCCTTTGTCCACATCCTCTCCATCATGTGTTATCACTTGAGTTTTTGATCTTAGTAATATCTGATGGGTGTAAAGTGAAATCTCAGGGTCTTTTTGATTTGCATTTCCCTGATGGCTAATGACGTTGAGCATTTCTCTAAGTGTTTCTCTGCCGTTCCATATTCCTCTGTTGAGAATTCTCTGTTTTGCTCTGCACCCCATTTTTAATTGGATTACTTGGTTTGTTGGTGTTTAACTTCTTAAGTTCTTTATATATACTGGATATTAACCCTCTGTCAGATATAGGATTGGTGAAGATCTTTTCCCAGTCTGTAGGCTGTCGTTTTGTTCTGATGACAGTGTCCTTTGCTTTACAGAAGCTTTTCAGTTTCATGAGGTCCTATTTATTGATTGTTGCTCTTAGAGCCTGTGCTGTTGGTGTTCTGTTCAGAAAGTTGTCTCCTGTGCCAATGAGGTCAAAGTTTTTCCCCACTTTTTCTTCTAACAGGTTTAGTGTGTCTGGTTTTATGTTGAGGTTTTTGATCCTCTTGGAACTTAGTTTTGTGCAGGGTTATATACAGTTTTTAGGGGAGATATGGAACAAAGTCAGCAGAAAGCTAATCAAGCAATGTTGTACAAGCGGAACATAGACTATCTCAAGAATGTCAGAGACTGAGCACACTGTGGCCTTGGGTTTAATAATTTCAGTCTCTTCATGAGGAGAAGGCCAAGTTCCCAGAAACTAAAACTTTAACTCCTTTGAGGCTTTACCTCAAGTCTCAGACTGGACTTTTCCAAGTCTAGTCCTGGGCAAGGACACAGACCTAAGTTCCATTTGTCTTTTCTCTCAGGGCTTGGATATGTCTGGCTCTCAACAATTTCTTTTGCTCCAGAGGTGTGATTTCAATCTGAGTATCTTCATTAGCCGGAAGCTCTTGTGTAGGCGAAAGTCTCTCATAGATGTTGCTGGTGTATTATGGCACTGTGATCACAGAAGGATGGGACTAGCTACATTTAAGAGGGATCTGTGGTCAGCTCTGTAAATATATACATACAAATAACTTTATATGGAATGATCAAGTTGAATTTATATATATATATATATTCATGTTTATATTTGTATATTTATATACATGTGTGTTTATAACAAAAATTAATAAAACAAGAGGCCATAAATTTGAAAGAGGGCAAGAAGAGGTACATGGAAGGGTTGAGAAAAGAAGGAGAAATAATGTAATAATAACATGATCTCAAAAATAAAAGAAATAATTTAAAAAAACAAGGATGTATATTTCAATAGCTTTACTGATGTGTTTATTTTCTGTGAGTTCTATGAGTCATGTCATTCTTATTTTGCAGGCCTCGAAACAGATAATACGTGCTCAGCCTCACAGAAATGCTTAGTGGTGAAAACAGACACCTTTTTAAGTTTCCAAGGCCCAATTTTAAAACTTACGTCTTACTTGCACATCCAGTGTATTGCAGCTCTGTACACAACAGCTGAGTTGTGGGACCCATCTAGGTGTCCAACAGTAGAGGACCGGGTGAGGAAAATAAATGTAAGTTACACAATGGATTTCTTTTCAGCCATAAAGACCAAAGTTATGTTGTTTACAGGAAAATTAATATAACTGGGTATAATCACAGTAAACCAATTTTAAAAATGTTAAAAGACAGCAACAACAAAAACCTTAGGGCTTTGGAGATTTTTTTCTTCAGGGTTTTTTCCATTGACAATTATAAATTATACAGTTCTCATTCAAGTGGTTAAAAACCTTTTTTTTCCTTTTTTTATTATTATCATTTATTACAATTTATTCAGTTTGTATCCTGGCTGTGACCCTCTCCCTCGTCTTCTCTCAATCCCACCCTCCCTCCCTCTTCTCCTCCATGCCCCTTCCTCCCCTGGTCCACTGATAAGGGAGGTCCTCTTCCTCTTCTGTTTGACCATAGCCTATCAGGTCTCATCAGGACTGGGGTGGCACAGCCTTGCCAATCCACAGAGGAAGACAATGCAACCAGTCCTGTTAAAAACCCCTTTAAAAGCACTATTAATGGATTTTAATGTTTTACCTTACCCTTTAAAACAAACCTAGATATTTTCTTAAATCCTTTTTACAAGGAATAAATCAAACAGGACTACTGAATTTCTGTGAGAGTGACATTGAAAGTTTGCTTCATACTTTAAACCAGAAATTGTGTTTTTCTTTGTGCCTTACCACAGGCTGCAAAATGTCATTATACCATTTGCTATTAGATGATAAAAAAAGCAAATGTTATAAATGAAGAAAAAGAGAGAGAGAAAGGAAGAAAGGAAGGAAGGAAGAGAGAGAGAGAGAGAAAGAAAGAAAGAAAGAAAAAAAGAAAGAAAGAAAGAAAGAAAGAAAGAAAGAAAGAAAGAAAGAAA
>NW_026585987.1:11177242-11200594 GCF_907164565.1 Psammomys obesus | reverse complement strand
AAAGAAAGAAAGAAAGAAAGAAAGAAAGAAAGAAAGAAAGAAAGAAAGAAAGAAAGAAAGAAAAATAAAGAGACTTGGTGGAGATAGTTTGGCCTCAACAGAACATTAAATCCCATGTTATGGTCAAAAGGACTCTGCCATGAAGTCAAGCTTGGAGAATCTTTCAATGGGAGACATATTGGTTCCTGGCCCTGGGAGACAGCATCTTTATTTTGATTGCTTTCTTTTTGGAGAGCTTAGAACCTTCCTCCAAATGCTGCTTTCAGATAAATGTTCTTGGCTAATATTTAGGCAAAAATACATTGTTGCTTTTTTTCCCCATTCCGAAGGAAGTGTTTTTCACTAGACTGAGAACAGAATATGACAAAGCTTCAGGTCACATTGTTCTAAACTAGTTTGCTTTCACCATAACATTTGACAATAATCTTAAGAAGCTCTCTCTTTCTGTCTTCTTCTCTCCTCTCCTCTTTCCTTTCATCTCCTCTTCTCTCCTCCCCTCTCTTCTCTCCTCTTCCCTCTCCCTTCCTTCCTGCCATTCTTTCTTTCTTTTTTCCTCCCTTTCTCCATCTTTCAATTCATCCTTCCTTCCTTCCTTCCTTCCTTCCTTCCTTCCTTCCTTCCTTTCACCAGACTGCCAGGATTATCACAATGGAATGGTTGGGGGTGAGGGCAGGACTGTTATTAGCATGTCATACTGTACATCATAATAAGGCATTTTGAAGAAACAGTTGGCAAGTGCCTAGGACTTTATACTCTACTCACTACTCTACACATCAGCATTACTTAAGTGCTATAGATTTTTACTGTGGTCGCATACACAGGATTATATCTTATCATTCTAAAGCATTCTAAGTGTCTTGTTGTTTGTAACATTGTGTAACTATCACCCACCTCAAATACTTCTTCATCTTTGCAAATGTAATTTTGAACCCAGTAAACATCAACTTCCCATCACTCCCAGACGTCGAACTTGAATGTCCATATGACTGTGTGCTTTAGAAACCTCAAATTGTTGGGACCATATTGTCCTTGCTGTTTTGTGATTACTTGTTTCTCACAACAAAATGCCTTCCAGTTTTAGCCACATTGTAGCCTGTATCCCAGTTTCCTTCAACACTACTAGTGCTGTATTAGGTGTTCATGTCACATTTTGTTTACCTGTTCATTTATCAAAAAAAAAAAAACAAAAACAAAAACAAAAAAAAAAAAACAAAAAACACTTCAATAGGTCTATATTTTGCTGTTTGAAAATATTGCTTCCATGATCATGGTGGACAAATGCATGGGTTAAGTCCTTGGTTTCATTTTGGATATATTCCTAGAAACAAAATTACTGGATCATGGGATAATTCTTCATAATTTTTAAGCTATCTGATAGTTATAATTTAATCTTCATTTTCTTGTCACTTTTCTATATGGTTTAGCATCAGCAACTTCTCCTTGTCTAGCCATCCCTTCTTGCACATTGCTAGTTATATGGAGGTAAATAGGCCCTGAGGGATGTCTAAGTGAAAAATACCCAGCTGCGGTAAATATATATCCTGACGTCTGTTCTAATTAGTGAAGGTCTTTCTATGCTAAATGTTTTGAACCTTTTAACTGTGTTTTAAACAATGAATGCTGTAAGGAGTGGTGACTTACAGAAAAGAAGAATATTGTAGGTATTTGTGTTAAGAATCCATAATCTAGGCATCAGGTGTGTGACTGTGTTTTGGTGTTAAATCAATGTTAAGTGATAGGCACAGCAGCACCTTCTTCTTTGAAGACTCCTAAATTATTTGTTGTGGACACTTATTGTGCATCTGTGTTGGACCCTAAGTGCAGGTTGGTGTTAGTGTGTGGCAGTGCCAAGTGTGTCTAAATATAGGCTATTCAATTCACACAGAAGCTTTTGCGCACCTGCTGAGGAACAAAACAAAACAGAACTTGCTGGTGGTACAACTGTCTTTAAGCTCTTTGCCAAGAGCTTCCCGAAAAATAAATTCAAACTAGCAGTAAAGTTGCATGGATAAGAAATTTCAAATATCAGTTTTCTGAAATTATTAAATAGTAGATTTTTGATCATAATATATGCAAATCATCTCCATTATTTAATTTGCCGACTAAGCCAAACACTCAAGCGTTGTTTATGATGGGTTATGCCACCCAATCTTCCCAGCCTCCTAATTCTTTGGCAGATAGGTCATGGTACATGTGATATATTATTTAAGCTTTTATTTAATTCTCCAGTTACCAGTTTTTTTTCCTTTAAGCCTTGAGTGTTCCCTGAGATATGAAAATGAGTGGCTATCTTGTCTAATGACTGCTTTGTGGGTTGAAATATTAGCCGAAGTTAGCCACATCTCCATCTACCCACTTGTATCATTCTGAGCCTAAACATTAAAAATGCCTTTTGTCGTTGTTATGGTTTGGTTTGCTTGCACAGCCTGCCTGTCCCTGGGGGAGGGGAAGAGATGTGCATCACAAGCCGCCTATAACATCGCTGTCTGAAGCTGGGTCCTCTCATCCCAGCCATGTCAAAATTGTGAACAAGGCTCTGGCAAGATGGCTGGTGGGTAAAAGGGCTTGTAAGAAAAGAAAGCCCTGATGATCTGAGTTCACTCTCCAGAACCTGCAGTGGAAGGGAGTGAACCAAGTCCCTAAAGTTATTCTTTTGTGTTAACGCAGTCTTGTGCACATGTGAGAGCATGCATATATGTGCACACTCACAATAACAATCATTCAAACACTGTGAACGAGAAGTGAACTTCATGAGGTTTTGAATTATGTGACTGATATATATATATACAGTATATATACAGTAGACTTTATAGATTCTGATTAAATGGTTGTATTGTTGAGAATTGCTCTTATTGTATCTGTTTTTGAATGAAGTCAAGTGATCAAATAAAATATTTCCTGCTCTCAGTTATTATCCATTGGAAGCTTAGTGACAATAGGCTTCTGAAACTGTTTGTGTGGAAGGGCAGAGTAGTAGTCCTTACTGTACTTGGTCAGGCATTCCCTAGGCCCCTTTATCTTTGCAAGTTAAAGTCCCAACTTTAGGCAGGCCAAGTCTGCTCCTTTGCTCTTCATCCTTAGAGCTTCTACTCTTTGCAAGCTCTCCTCAGGAGGTTTGTAAGTGACGCTGTAATACCCACTATTTGTGTTGGGCCATCCTGACCTAGATCATTTGGAGGAAGAAAGGCAGGCTGCTAAAAGATAAAGGTTTTTAATGAGTGTTTCTTTCACCAGAGTCTTTATAAATTAGGTCAGTAGCAATTTGATAAAAGCAAAGGGTATTCTATAGTGGATAAGTAAAAAATTGAGGTGAAATTTAAGAGAGCCTCTTCAAAATGACTGTTAATGCCTAGGGGAGTATTGCTTTAAAACAACTACAATGGTTAAAAATCCCAGAGTACAGGCAGTACAGGAAGGATGAATCTTAGGAATCATGGAGACACATATTGATCTGTAACCTTATAGATGAAGACTGAGAAAAAAGTGTTCTCAAATCTTTGCCCCACCATGCAAAGTGAAGCCAGGAAAATACTATTGGCCTGTTAGCAACAAGGACTCTGATCCAAAGAAAAGATTACAGGTGGAACCAAATTCTCTTAACAGATGTTGAGATTGGTTCTAAGTCTTCTGAATCCATAATCCTACTTACATCCCATTACACCAGGCTGATGAGTTTGACATATTCCCAAGCATCTTGTGTGCTAGAAAGAGTTTGGCCTCTATAGTTGGTACATTGTATAATGTAGCAAGAGCTGTTTGGGTATGAACATATTCTTTGTTCATGATTATATTCTCTAAGTTGCTCATAGCCTTTTCATCTGATAGATACATTACAGGATAAATTGGGAATTAATTTATTTTTCTTTTATCCAGAAAAAAAAGCCCTAATGTTCTCATGGTTATTTATTTATTTACTTACTTACTTATTTTTGAGAGTGATCAAATGATGAATGCTCTGACATCATTAGCAGCATATTCCACTCATAGAGTAATAATCTGATGGCTTTATTGGGAAGTGACAGAAACCAACAGGTGGAGCCTAGTTAGGAGAAATAGTCACTGGGATGGGATGAATCCTGAAGGTTCCATCTTGTTAGCACTCAGAAGGAACATCTTGTACTTGGGTAATTTCTTTTCTCTACTATCTGGTCACCCTGAGCTCAGCAATCATGTGCCAGCATCACACACCTAAGCTAGCCAAAACTGCACAGTAAGACTCTATCTCAGCCAAGCAAAACAAAGAAGTAAAACTATTTTGTACAAACACTAAATTTTAATCGGATAATATTAAATGTGACATAAAATGTGCCAGTCAACTTTGGTCAGTCCAAATATGAAGCCTGGTAAGGCTGCTGCCCCCTCAGGGGTGGGGGGTGATCAAAGAGCCAGCCACTGAGTTCATGTCAGAGACAGCCCCTCTTCCCCTTACTAGGGTACCCACTTGGACACTGAGCTGCCATACCAGATCACAGAGGAAGACCATGCAGCCAGTCCTGATGAAACCTGATAGGCTAGGGTCAGATGGAAAAGGAAGAGGACCTCCCCTGTCAGTGGGCTGGGGGAGGGGCATGGGAGGAGGAGAGGGAGGGAAGATGGGGTTTGGAGGGGACAAAGGAGGGGGCTACAGCTAGGATACAAAGTAAATAAATTGTAATTAATAAAGAATAAATTAATAAAAGCATGAAGCAATTTTTAACACATAGGCTGTACTGTACTAATGCAGATGGTAGCTGGTTAATTTGACCTGCAATTTATTGTTTATCCATTCCCTGTGTAGTAATTAACAATATGTGTGTGTGAATGTGTGTGTATGTGTATATATTGTGATAGATATGGGGAAAGATGAAGAAGTGGAAGAAAATTGTTGTGAACAAACAAGAGATCTATGGAAACTATATCTTGTAATTCCAAGAACAGTCAACAAAGGTGTTAATACGATGATTCTGCAGAATAACTTTTGATTCTTGCTGAAAGCCTTGATCAAATGTTGGTGTGCCCTTAACCTTTGAGTACCTCAGTTTTCTTCTGTGTAAAATGTGAATAATAAGAGAACGTGGTCTCCAAGAACGGCATCACTGGTAGGAATCAGAGGCCTCAGGGTTCAGTTACACAGCTATGATTTCCTACAGTGAGGGCACACTGAGCAAAGTAGTACAGAGAAAAGTCAGCCAAGGAAAGTCTGGGGAAGCAGAAAGACACAAATTTTCAATGGGCTGTTCCCAGTGGAGTCACACAGGATGTGGTTAATTCAGCAACAAGTTAATTCTCTCAGCAACAAGTTATGTCAACACAAGTAAAATGTTCCATTGCAGGAAATCCCTTTAGGATCTCTGTACTTAGGGATTTGTATTCAGACGTGTGTAGCTGAACTTAGCATATATAAATTTACAGACATCTAGAAGGTAAGCAGATATTCAACAAAATAATTCAACAAATAATTTGAGTGAAACAGCAATCATTCTGAAATGATGAGCAGCAACCTGGAATCCAAGTTCTTAGAGACTAGCCTTGGGGACTGTCCTGCTGGTAGCCCTTTCTCAAGATAGTGTTCAAGGACACTATGCTAACTTCTCTCTGCACATTTTTCTGAAGTGGTAAGAAGTATTTATTTCAGTAACACACTTACCAGAGAATAACAACCCCCACATTTCAACAACAACAAAAACAGTGCACTCTTCAATCTCAGTAAATGAACCAGGAAGCAAGAGGAACATAAATAAATACTCCACAGCACCTTAAAGACGGCATGTTCCTTTGTGGATCTGTTGTATTCTATGAGTCATTACTCAACATGTGTCACTACATAGAAAAATACCATTAATTTTACTTGTCAAGTTAGATCTATATTTTTTTAAGAAATGGCCTACCTGGTTATCTGTTGATTACTATGCCTTCCTGTCTACACAGACATTCCACACCCAAGTGACAATGTCATCCTAGGGTCCACAATTTCCATTAAAGTGGAGGGTATTTCTTCTCAGGGTCTCCTAAATCTGCATATATTTGTTTAAAATTAACAAGAGAAAGAGAACTCTTGTAGTATTCCTCTTAAGTACAGGAAAAGAAGGCAACTCAGCTCCTGTAATAGTAGCTGGCAAGGTTCTTTCTGTGAATTAGTCTGTAGTACCTGCTCCATACCTTACTCTCCATTAGGAAAATTTCAGTGTGGAATGGTTCTGTCTGCTTAGGCTTCTTCTTCTTATGTTTGTTATTAAGAAAGAATGATAAAAGCGCTATCAATATACATGAGGAAGCTAGTTGACACTTTATGTTGTACTTTTAAATCCCTGCAGTTATAATTGATTCATTAAAGCCTGAGAAGCCAGAGTTCCTCCTTTATTCTCTTGGAGACACTGCTAATCCTCAATTATCTGCCAATGGATTTTCCACTTCGTGGATAATTTCCATGCTAATTTTTAATGGCAGACAGAATCTCGCTAGCAATTCATCATATTTTGGGTCATGTGTAGATTTCTCCAGGCAATGAAAATGCTTTAGAAGTGAAAGCATCAACGAAATACACTGGTGAGGATGTGGAGCAAGGGGAACACTCCTCCATTGCTGGTAGCCATGAAAATTTGTACAAGTGTGGAAATCAATTTGGAAGTTTCTCAGGAAATTGGGAATAGCTCTACTGCAAAACCCAGCTATACAGCTCCTGAACATATACCCAAAAGATGCTCCAACAAACAACAGGAACACTTGTTCAACTACATTCATAGCAGCTTTATTCATAATAGCCGGAAACGAGAAACCTAGATGTCTTTCATGTTATTATTTATTAAAAAGCATAAGGCTTGTGACAACCGATATTCTCTGCAAGAAGTTTATTAGGAGGTGGGGGGAGCAGGACATGGGGAAAGAAAGAGAAAAGGGAAGGGGAGAGAGGGGCGCCCAGAGAGAAAGGGAGAGAGAGAGAGAGAGAGAGAGTGTGTAAGAGTGTAGGAGAGAGAGTGTAGGAGAGAGATCACATGTCGGAGTTAGCCCTTTAAGGGGCAAGGTAACCATGCCTTTCAGGTGTGGCCACTTGGCTGAGGACACATAATGACATAAGTTGCTGGGTAAGCCAGGAGCAGGTTGCATTCCAAAATACTAACATTTCAACCAAAGAATTGATAAAGAAAATGTGGTACACTTACACAATTTAATTTTATCTATATATGAAAATCAAGGACATCATGCAATTTGCAGGAAAATGGATGGAACTAGAAAAGATCATCCTGAGTGAGATAACCCAGACCCAGAAAGGCACACATAGTATATACTCAGTTATAAGTGGATATTGGCCATAAACGAAAGGATAACCAGGCTATAATTCACACATCCAAAGGTGCCAAGCAACAAGAAGTGCCTAAGGGAGGATGCTTGAGCTTCACTCAGAAGGGGAAATAAAATAGACATCTGAAGTAGATTGAGAAAGAGAACTGGGTAGGAGAGAGATAGGGAGGGGGACAGGAGTAGGGATCAGGAATAGGGAGGGGGGAGGCTGGGAGAGAGAGTGGAAATCAGTGAAGGGAGCATCTCCAGAATGGGGGAGGCTTCCGGTTGTCTATGGCGGTGGCCATAGACAACCTTACTGAGACATCTACTAGCAGGAGATATGGAGCCTGAATCTGCCATGTCCTGTAGCCAGAAAGGACCCACCCACAAAATCTTCCACCCAAAGTTTGTCTTGCCTACAAGAAATATAGAGATAAAGATGGAGCAGATATTAAGGGACTGGCCAACTAATGACTGGCTCAACTTGAGACCCAACCCATGGAAGGGAGCCAATCCTTGATACTATTAATGATACTCTGCTAAGCTGATAGACAGGAGTCTAGCATAACTGTCATCTGAGTGGTTTCACCCAGCAGTTGGTGGAAACAGATCACACAATAAGGCATAGCCAAACAATAAGCTTATGAAAGAGAGAGAGAGGATTGAGGGAACCAGAGGGTCAAGGACACCTCAAAAAGACCTACAGAGTAAACTAACCTAGGTCAATGTGGCCACATAGAAACTGAACCACCAACTAAAGAGCATTCATGGGCTGGACTGAGGCCTCCTAGCAGATGAGCAGCTTGGTCTTCATGTACCTTCCTAACAATAAGAGCAGCTACTGTCTATGACTCTGTTGCTTGCCTTTAGATCCCTTTCACATAGCTGGGCAGCTTTGTCTGGCCTCAGTGTGAGAGGATGTGTCTAGTCCTGCTGCAACTTGGGTTGGTACCCATGGAGGTCTCTGCTTTTCTGAGGATAAGGGATGGGGGAATGGGGAAGGTGATGAAAGGATGGGACTTGGAGGAGAAGAGGGAGGGGGCTTCAATCAGGTTGTAATGTGATAAATAAATAAATAGAAACTAAAGCATCTAAAACTAGCTCACAAAATATCATATAAAATGTTAAGCAGGAGAAACTCATCATCTCCATAATTATTTCATCAAATTTACTAATTTGATGTGAATATTTGAGTAAATTCTAAAGGGTTTTTTCTTTTAAAATCTGATTTTTCAGAAATATTATATTCTGTTTATGGAGGGAAAAAAATCATCCCTTTGTAATGGGCATGTAAATAAGATTTATACTGTTTCTTCAATGATGGTTTTTTCCCCCTTTTCTGGACAGCTAATTAATCCCCAGAGTACTGAGGCATTGAGACCAAGCTCAAGACACTCAGATTTCCAACACTTTAGTACTTCTCTGGCAAATACTAGAACTTCTGGAACCATCATTGACTCTTCCAAAGAACATCTTTAAACTGCTCCAGTGTCTCCTGAAATAGAATGTGGCTAGCTTCAGGCAAAATTTTTGATCATTCTTTTTAATATAGAAATTATGCTAAAATAGTTTAAGACACTGCTTTACTTATTTAATGACTTCAAAGAAAGTTACTTAAAATGACACAACCATTTCTAAGTCCATCACATACAATTTAATATGTATGACTCATCATCATCTTACATTTCCTGCAGAATTTTTTTTTAATTAAGAAATTCAAAGTCACAAAAAAATAGTATAGTTAGAGAATGAAGGTTTACCAGTTCACAGGCCATTATTTATGTACTTTCTTATGCTGTTTTATAACGAATATTTATATTCTCTATTCACTTGCCTAGGAAGAGCAAACAGATTTGTCCTTTGTTCACATCTCTGCACATGGTTCAAACTTCCATGGTGACAGTTAGTAAAATGTATATGGTTAGAATTTTTTCATTAACTGATCTCTGTTTTACAAATTTGTTTGACTTCGAGCTATTATTTCATTTTAACATGATTTTGTATGATAATGGTTCAATAAGGACTGCATTATTAATGCAAAATGGTTTTGTTTTAGTTTATTTACTATGATTAATTTGTAAAAAAAAAAATTGTAGCCAAAATTTTATTGTTCAAGGTCTTGCTGTGGCAAACAGATGTCCATGTCTCCATTCTTTCCTGTGGGAGAACTCTGGATATTCCTTTTAGCAACTTCTCATGATACAAATTTCCATATCTTTAAGTAATAATCTCACGTTGATACTTCCTGGCTTGTCAGTTTTAGGATAAGCCTATTGACTTGTTGGGTTACAACTTGAAGTCTTAGCTCTCATGCAGATTCCTATTGCTTTTCCTTCTCACTCTCCACCATTCCTTAATCATAACAATATTAACATATATGTTTAATTAACCACTGTTCACATTTCTGTGATAAGGTCATTATTTTCTATCATTGCACTGAATAATACACTATGGTCACATTTGTGTAGTTATTTCTAAGGTTCTAAATCTTAAAAATTGACTCTAAAATATTTAAATTTTCTTTATGCATACAGTAATGATGTTCCAAATGTTCACAATGCTTTGACACTCACCTGCTATAGTTTATTCAAATAGAGATGGTTTCAAATGGTGCAGCAGACCCATTTTTTCTGAATACCTTACTCCTGAGTCCTCTAATATACTGTTCAGCTACAGACCAATCTGTGGGTTCACTGTTATCTAGGCTACTTTATCAGATGATGTGAAGAATTTCCTCTACCCCAGGTAATAAAACTGTAGCTTCTGTGATGCAGCAAAGAGAATGATGGTCCTAATGGACATATTTTGTCAGGCATTATTCACATGTATGTATTCAGTGAACCATATGTTCCTGTGATGGGTACTACTGGGATTCCATGAGCAAATGAGGAAATAAAGTCACGCAGGTTAAAGCACTTGCTACAGTACACAGCCAGATAGATGAGGAATCTGGTTCCAGACCCAGAATTCTTATGCTAATATCTATGTCATCCATTTTAATATACTACTTCTTATTCTCAAGATGTGTCTTTACTAGAGATGAAAATGCATTTGGGATATATATTTGAAAGCTTGCATATCAGAAAATACCATTTCATGCTCATGATAGATTGCTTTATTAGCTGGAAAAAGATTTCTAAG
Source organism: Psammomys obesus (assembly GCF_907164565.1). Classification (NCBI taxonomy): domain Eukaryota; kingdom Metazoa; phylum Chordata; class Mammalia; order Rodentia; family Muridae; genus Psammomys; species Psammomys obesus. Next base: position 11,190,193 of record NW_026585987.1, on the reverse strand, counting down.
TTGCAAGTGACCTGACTTTCAAATTTTGGAGGCTTTGAGTTCATTGTGTTTTAACACCAGTGTTTACTTTTAAGAAATACAATGGCATTTTCCCCTTGCTCTCAGCATCTGGCTTATTTGTGAATAGCTTCTGTGAAGTCTCAAGATCTCCTGTTTATAGCTAGTGTTTTGATCTCTGATAATCATTTCATTTACCCGCTTTGATGTGTAATTGGTGTTTCTTTTAATCTATACACTTATGCCTTGACACTCAAATTATTTTATATTGCTTCCTCTAATACTAATTTCCTCGGCTTTTTTATTTCTTTATAAAAATTTTATTCATCTGTGTTCTTAGAGATTCTTTTCATTATATTCAATGGTCCCTCTCTTTCATGTTGGAGGCTTCATTCATGCACCTTGTGTTTGTGGAAGGAACACTCACATTTATTTTCAGCTTTATTATAATGATGTGTCCACTTGTCAGGAGTGACAGAAACTCTCCATCTCTCCTGGATTCAATCCTGTCAGGTAGCTGTGAGACCTCTAAGCTTTGACCTTCAGTGTCCTTCCCTGTCAAGCCTACTTAGCCCAACTTGAGCAAAAATGCTTTTAAGTCTGTTTAGGAGAGACTCTCGCCTTTGATGTCTAATCAACTTCTGATTCTTCTGCTGTCCCACATATTGACTCGCTTCTCCTGGACTCTTAATTCCTAGTTGCCCACATTGTATTTGGGGTCGAATACAGCTCTGTAGTGAGGGCTCTGTTCCTCAGTTGCAGTGGTTACTCATTAAAGTCTGTTTTTACTGTTGTAACTACTGTCCATCTCTGGTTTACCTGAGTAAGGAGTCCTTGTGGATGAGCTATTAACTCCTCAGGTCAGACTGCAGGTTTGTCCATTCATACTGAGACATACAGCTCTCCTAGTAAGAAAAATAATACCCCAGCATTTTGGTTCAAGCTTTAGAACATGTTGAGGAGAAAAACAGTCATCTTCTCTATTTAGTGACATTTGACACTTTCAATTTTCAGGTTATATGTGCTTCCCAAGGGGCAGGTTTCCTGAGCAAGCCTTATTTCTGGAGAAGACACTTCTTCCTTGCTATGTAGGATGGAGGAGGAGAAATATGGGCTTGTTGTTCCCTGTCAGACTCAGGTTCCCTGTTCTAGATCACAGCTCTAGTTCCTTGTTTACCTCACTGCATTTTCCTGATTCTTCTAAAGCTGATCCTCAAGGTAAGTCCAAATCTGAGGCTTTTCTAGGATTCTTGGACTATCTTTCCTTCCACCTGTATATTCAACTCAGGTTTTTGTTTTCAATCAGCACCACTCTTGTTATCCACTTCCTCTTTTCCAGATAGCTAAGCCTCTTTGTCTCCTTGCACATTTTTTGAATTTTTAACATTTCTTCATCTCTCTCCTTGGGAAAGAGACAAAGAAAACATGCACACTTAAGCTGCCATATTTCTCAAACTTACATTATAGCCTGTGTTGTTGCATGATAACTGAGCTGTCGAAGTATCTGGACAAAGCTGGTGGTACTGTCACATATAAAACCAGGAAGCAGGATCCCACCGAATTTTTTTGTTTATTAATTAAGTTTGTTCTTTCGCATGTGTGTATGTAAGATACAGTCTGATTACTTTTTATATCTCCCTTCTTTCTCTCTGTGTCAGTCCCAGCTCCATTCCTACCAGTTCCTTTCCCAGATTCCTGACTTTTGGTTTTGTTTTGTGACCCCATCCATCTACTTTAACTGGGTAGTTTAGAAATGAAAAAAAAAAAAATGGTTCTTTCTAAAGTAGTTATTAACTGGTCCATTCTCACCTTTTGTTCTGATAGTCTCAGCCTCTATCCATCACAAAGAAACAAGGCATTTAAGAAGGGTGCAGTTGTGAATAAACTCAGGAGAGCCCAAAACACTTCATTGGAATGAAAGAATACAGTAGGCAAATTTGGGATTCACATTGCTAAGGAAACTAATGAAAATGTCATCAGCATAAATAAGTATGACATGGATGAAAGCATACACTAATTTTTTTTCTCACCAATTATTCCATTGATAGCATTTTAAAACCACTGTTTTATTAAACTGAAATTATGATACATTTTTATGTTACATGTATTTTTTTTTTCTTCCAGTACTGCTGAAATCATTTGTTAATTTCCCACACATTTTAAATATTTTACCCTCATTTTTCACACACCTGGGCATATTTTATCAAATCTTCCAGAAATAATTTTCCATTTTATCATGTTTTATTAGACATTTACAAAGAATGTTAAGGTCAAACTTTTGTAAGATTTGAATCTATTTGCAGATGACAAGCCTTCAGGAAGTTGAAAGGAGTATATGAAAGACAGCAATACTTTCTGTAGTGTAGTTAATGAGTTCTAGGGACAAATTTGAAAGAAATGAATTTCCTTTTGTGTTTGCACAAGGATAAAGTGAGAAATGAAAAAAAAAAGGCATAATTGACCGATTCCTTTATTTAAGAGCCTATTTCATAGGTTCATACAATTAAGGCTTAAGATCTCCTGGCCAATTTCATAACAGAAGTGTATTTCCAAGTGGATTTGAAGGAAAATATTAGTGAGGAGCATCAATAAGGGAGTGGAGATGGCAGCTTTTCCCTCAGGCAATTTCAAAAGTCAGAGCAGAGCTAAAAATAGATATTGGCAATGGTCAGTGCAGGGCCCTTCCCACAGGCACATGCTCCCAGTCCCCATGGCTGCCTTGAGCATCATCTCAGAAGATGCAGTGACAGGCTATCTCTGTCATTTCCTTACTCAACCATATTTTTTTTGATAAATAAATGAATTTATTATAGTTGCATACAGCAACACAGATGTTGAGCAAGTGCTCATAATAACCTCATTGTCTCTTCAAAATACACGTAGATAGGATCATTTTTGTTTTGTCCTCTGTAACCTACTTAGGTTGAATAGATATTTGTTCAAATTTCTTCAGGAAATGTCACAGAAAATGTGAGATATTTGGACTATAACAGTACTCAAAGGCACAGTCTCTGGGTTAATTCTTCTAGACTAATATTTATGCTAGAAAGAACTGCTCTACATTTAAAGGTTTAATTAAAATGTGAGTTATCTTTTACTACTACAAAAAATTAGGAATGCCAAATTTATTGTATACAAAAAGAATCAAATAAAATTGATAAAATAAATATTTACTTATAGGAGTTTAAAAATTATTTTGGAAGTTAATTCCATATATCAAACATGATAGACAGGATAATTACTTTGCATAATTTTAATTGTGCATTGGACACTAGTATTTTGATAGTTTTTTTTTTTTAAAGAGTAAACGAACTAACCATAGAGAAGGAATAATAAAAACAACAATATTCTAAAAAGAAAATAGTTCAACAAAATGTATGATTCAGGTAGAAAAATTCAGTATACAATAATTTTATGTAAATTACTCAACCATATTTAAAAAGATTCCTCTGGTTCATACCTGGATTGAACACAAAGCTGAGAGAAAAGTCAATGGGCTGTCTTTGACTCAAGAGAATGGCTTGAAAATTTAACATGTGTTAAGCCTCCTCCCTCTGTTTTGAAATTATGAGAATCCCATGTAATTATTTAAATGAAATCTGAAAATGGTTGCCAGTAGAGATGCTAAAAGATGAGAGGGAAATGTGGGCAGTGGGAACTGATCTGTGTCCTGAGGCAGCTTCCTTCACAGCTGAGCCTGCGGTGCTGGTGCTGAGCTTGTGCCTACAGCTTGGGGGCTGGTACAGGACATGACTCCACAATTAAAAAAGTCAAAATGGTGAAAACGTGCAACCCATGTCCCACAAAATGTGAATAACTGAATAATTAGGAACACTCTAAAGTAAACACTTTTAAAATTGTTTAAGAAACAATAAATGGAATGTGGGAACACAAGAAAAGATGTACAGGGAATAATAAAATAAGAACAAATCAAGAAGAACATTTGAAAATTATCATTACAACTTATGAGATTTAGTGATGGTCATGATGGTAGTTATGGTCATAAAAAGAAAACAAAAATGCATACATTGGATAGAAGGAAAGAAAGCAGCTAAGGAGAGAATGATAGATCAGGATAATGTAGCATTATGGTGTGGAAAATGACACTATGAAGAAGGGTTGGGAGACATGAATAGATGCAGAAATTTCAACATTCATATATTACTTACTCACAAAGGAGTGCAAAGAATGCAAAGAAATGTAAATGTAAAGGAATAACATTTAAAGAGATAATTAGAGAATCCCCCAGAGCATAAGATGACAATCTTCAGGTCTGGAATACCTTAGCAGCACTGAATAAGAAATACACTAACCAGTAGAAGCTGAAGCTTTTCAAAGTCAAGACTAGAAAGAAATATATTTTTAAAATTTCTAGTACTTCTATTAGTTGCTTGAGAATTTCATGTATTGCATTTGATCACATTCATTCAACTCCTCCCTAATTCATACCCCAAATCCATATCCCAACTTTGTGTCCTCATTATTTTAAATCCTTCAAGTCCAATCTATGCTACTTGGATTCTCCTGGGTGTATGACCATCCATGGGAGCATGGTCTGTCTACCTAGATCAACATCATTAAAGAAAAACTAACTTTCCATCTCCTGGTAGCTATAGATTACAAACAGCTCCTCAGCTAGGAGAGGAAGTTCAGGTGTCCCTCTCTCATCCATGCTTGGATTTTGTCAGACTTAACCTTGCACAAATCTTCATGCTATCACAACTGCTGGGAGTTCATATGTGCAACTGCTCTGGGTTCTTTTTCTTTTCTTTTTTTGACAACACTATTTCTTTATAATATTAAAGACCTCTTAAAATTATTTTGGTGGACTCCAAAATTTTTAAAAGCTGCACACCACTTTCAGTACAAAACAAACTTACATGCGTCACTGCCTTATGTGTTATAAATATTGTAATGTCCATACTGAACATTATAATGTATGTACTAACCTAGTAGTGGTTAATGCCAATGCACAGCACACAAAAACAAAAAAATGTGTAGGGAAACTATTAGCAGTAAAATCAGATATTCACCAGTCAGGAATGTAAGCCTTTTGCATTGCAGTAATTTATCACCAAGGGAAATGTACAGTCTCAGCAATCATCCACACTGGAATGTAGGAGCAGATGCTTAGGAAGACCTACATGCATAGATTAGAGATGCAAAGCACAGAAACACCACAAACTCAAACTATTTCTAATAAACACAGTAGAATACAACAAATTCCTTTGAGATGGTTTTGTGAATAGTATATTTACCTTTTCCATGTTGTATGCTGTAGCATCAACCCTTGGTGCAATACCACGAAGTGAAGGGACCTTTAGGAGATCCTCAAGTCATGAGAATGAAATAGTTACAGTGAGATTTATTAACTTTTAAAAAGGTTTCCCAAGTCTTCTTTTGCCTCCTTGAAGCTTTGAGGACAAGGAAGACTTGGTAGTCTTGTAGTAGAAAGATCTTCCAGGAACCTGACCCTCTACTCTCAGACTTCCAGCCTCTGGTCTAGCAGCAATAATGTTCATGTTGTTTTGTTTTACTGTGTGGCACTTGGTTATAACAGCCATAACTGGCCAAAATAGGTGAAAGGAATGGCTGAGTATATGAATGATCCTTTACAACTAGTTATAAGTGATGTTGGATAAGCATTTCATATAAATGTTTCTCAAAGATTATTTTGCTCAGAGTTTTAATGCGTTGTTTCTAATTTAGCTTCCACTAATTTTTTCTACTGAAATGAATGTTGTTAGTGCTTTCTCATTCTACTAAAATATTCTTTCAAAGTCACTCATAACTCTAGCCAAACTAGCTTGGCCAAGCTGGCAGTTACTAAATTTCCCGGCTGCTCATGTACTGCCTCCATTGTATTTTCTCACAGGTATTACAAGTACATTTATTACAAGTACTGTTCCCTTGGCCATTGCCTGTTTACCTACCACCTTATGATCTGACCTTTGATTCATACACTATTTATGTTCCCCTGGTAACTGGATAAAAATGAAATGTCAAATACATCTTTAGACAGAATGGATTAAAAAAAAAAACTGATTCTGAACCAGACCAGAAGCAATTCTTTATTGTTGATGTAAACATCTTGTTTTGGACTTTCCTAAGTATGATGACTTTAGTAGCTGCTCTCTTACTGGGGTGTGACAAATACTGCCTGAACTAAATAACCTGTGAGAAAGGTAGCCTAGGTGTCTGTGTGTTCTTGAGGCCCTCTTGGGCTATAGGAGCAGGTTAAGGGCATGTGTTCTTCAACATTTGTATAGAGCAAAATCATCAGTGCCAACATACCTGCTTCTTGAGTAGATTTATAACCTGAATTAAATGAGTTTGTTACTAGAAAACATAGATATTTAGGACTGAATAACCATAGCTCAATTATTAATGTGTTTTTCCTGCAAGAGGAACTAAAATGGCTGTAGAATACTTCTCAGGCCAATGTTCAAATCATCCTACTGGGTCTGTTAATTGTCTTCTCGCTTAATCATTTGAAAGATGACCAGACACCTCTGAAATGTTGCCAAATAAGGGGACACTTGCAAATATCAGTATCAGTTAACACGTGAAGGAGTGATAGCAAATGCTTCTACAACGTAGGTTCTTGGAAAGAAAGAAAATCTGTAGCTTTGCAGCCCACTTACTAGAGAAGAAAACAAACAAACGAAAAACAAAACCCTCCAAATGTGCATGGAAGAGCACAGTGGACAAAGTGGAGGACTACTGCTTTACAGGATATTGATCGTCCTCCCTTTTTGCAGGTTACTTTAAGTAGGAGGGATAATCTGCTAACTTTTAATAGGATGCCAGAAAGAGAGAGACACAGAGAGAGATGGGGAAAGGGAGGAAAGGAGGAAGGGAGGAAGGAAAGGAAGGAGAGAGAAAGAGAGAAAGAGAAAGAAGAATTATTTCAATTATATATTACACTCTACTTGGGGAATTACTTATTCATTAGCATATAGTAATTGTACAAAATATGAATTTTTAATGACATTTTCATATATGCACATAATGTAATTTGTAGTACAAGATTCTCTTTTCTTCATGCTCATTGATACTATACTAATGTTCACTTTAAATTTTGTTCCCTAACTCATGTGTGAAGTCTGTTCTAATACTAGAGAAAATATTTTTAACTAACATAATACCAATGTGTATTATATAATTTTATTATTAATTTCATTTTTGGTAGTTAGGCCAGATGAGTTTTGGTCCTTTTGGAAAATAACCATCCATCCATCCATTTATTTATTTATTTATTTGGTTGGTTTTTTGTTTATTTATCTATTTCTCTTTTTATTTCTTATTTATTTGTATATGTGTTTTACCTGCTTGCATGTTTGTTTGTTTGTCTATTTATGTGTCTATGTGTTTTACCTGCATGAATGTCTGTGTAACACATGAGTGTCTAGTACCAAGAGAACCCAGAAGAGGGTGTTGTAGCTCATGGGACTGGAGTTATAGACAGCTGTGAGCTGCCATGTGAATGCTGGGAATTGAAACTGGATCCTCTGGAAGAGAATTCAGTGCTCTTAACTTCTGGTCTATCACTCCAGCCCTGACAACACATTTTATAGTACAGAGATTCAACACTGCAGATAATATTAGCATTTGCTGATAAAATATATTTCAAAAAAATTACCTTATACTATTTTGGAAGGCAGAACATGCTATATATTCTTTGATCTGAGACAAGAAATATTAACTAACAACAGCAACAAGAAAAAAAAAAGATGCTCCCCAAAACAAATTTCTACCCATTAACAAGAATTAAAAATAAAATACTTAACCAAATCAAATTGTAACCCACTTGGTAACTATACATGAAAACCAATCATTAACTATTTTGAATAAAATGAAGATACCTGATAAACCAGGGTCAGATGAAAGGGGAGGAGGTCCTCCCTATCAGTGGACTTGGAAAGGGTCAGGGAGGAGATGAAGGAGAGAGGGTGGGATTGGGAGAGAATGAGGGAGCGGGATACAGCTGGGATACAAAGTTAATAAACTGTAACTAATATTAAAAATTAAAATATATATATTTAATAAATATATAACAACTCTGTCACAATGTGGCAACAAGTTTCTTCATTGCAGAGTATGGAGGGCTTATTGGCTACAATTATTTACATGAAAATACACAATTCTCTGCTCACCAGTCACAAAGGCACTAATGCAGAAGTGATGCATAGGCTACTTTTTTTCTGTCAGTGTTGGCGCTCTGCTCTAGGCACTAGTGATGGTAACAAAACCTGGAATTTCCACGGTAGTGTTTACCTTTCTCACACTAAAGTTTTTTCAGCTTTAAAAGCAGTATATCTAATGATGCTTTCAGATTAGGCACACATTTATAAAACACTCATCAAAATCAGTGAACATCTGTTCATTTGTGCTTTCAATGCGTTATATACAGATTAAGCAGAAAAAAGGCTGGACACATAAAAACTCAGCCAATGCTATTGAAAATTAACAGTATGGACACCAGAGTGGTAAGCATGAGACATTCTTTGTCTCTGAAATGTTTACAATGAAGAGCAGAAACAAAGCACCCACAGAACATGTTAATGGAGACCAGTGACCATTATTTTATCATCTATAGGGCTGGAGAGATGGCTCAGCTGTTAAAGGCTAGGCTCACAATCAAAGATATGAGTTCATTTTCAGTTTGTAATGCATGGGTAAATGTTTTGTTGCATGTGACTTTGATCTGAGGTTGTTTCTTATGCAGTACATTGCTCTACAGTTACTTCCTTACTGGGTTGGTATTTGTGATGTACAGTTCCTCTTTTTCTTCTTATCCATAATGACAACTCAGTGACAGGCACAGAAAACATGTTTAGTGAATACATACTGTTTGCTTGATTACACATTTAATGAAGGTAAGTCTTAAGTTGGTGTCTTAGTGAGAGTTTCTATTAAAGAGACACTATGACCACTACAACTCTTATAAAGGAAAATACTTAAGTGAGGTTGGTTTATAGCTCAGAGATCTAGTCCATTGTTGTCATGGTGAGAAGCACAGTGGTGTGCAGCAGACATGATAGAAGAGGTAGCTGGGAGTTCTTCAGGCAGCAGGAAGAGACAACGAGTCACTAGGCCTGGCTTGAGCTTCTGAAACTCCAAAGCCCATCCCAGTGACACAATTCCTCCAACAAAACCACAGTTCCTAATAGTGCCACTCCCTATGAGCCTATGGAAGCCATTTTCATTCAAACCACCACAGTTGGGTACAAAGAAAGCTGATGAGAAGAGAGATATGATGTTTAACCGGTATCTCAACAGTGTTGATTGAAAATGTTGACAGACTTTGAAGATAAATTGAGAACTTATTGTATGAAAGTGTCTTTGAAGGAATGAAATAGAACTTGAAAGCAGTTAGAAATAAGACTAGTTGCCAATCTTGAAGTCAAATCTATGAAATCTTCTCAGTCTTACAAAAATGGCATTTTGGGAACATTAACATAATATTGATATACAGACAGGACTTGAGCATCGTGACACTAGTTTGACCCACACATTTTCTTTATAAAAAATTAGCATTATTCCACAGTTGGCAGACTGGATGGTACTTGCAATGTGGTCTTGATTTGTTGTGGCACTATCTGTGGTCCTGTTTTGTCATTGATCTGCCTTCTCTGTGTACAGCAATGGAATCCAAATCTAATTGAGATGTGTGTGCTATTTTATGTGGATGACATTTTGGTTGCATCTCTGAAATTCTAGAGATGAGTTTGTTTTCGCTTTTGTCTAGCCTATTGCCATTTACATTGGAAAAAACCAGGACATGAATCTTAACCTGTTCAAACACTACAGTGACTGGAAATCCATCCTCTGTCATTTTTTTTCTTCCTCTGCCATATGCTTCATGTAGCCTGGGACCTTGGTGAAAATCCCTCTCACCCCTCAAAAGTAAAAGCAAAATATAATTTATAACTTATTATTATTACTCTTTATCATTATTATTCTGTTTAGCCAAAGCAGAGCTGGCATCATAGTTGCTTTGTCTTAAGGAAATAAATTTCAGAAATATATGCTATAAGCCTATGTATTAATTTAAAAATACACAGCTAAATTATAGTATATATTACATGTGTGTAGCTAACTGTCCAATATTTCTGTATAAAGCGTTGTCTGATAAAGACAGTTTTCTTAAAATGTGTTTGTAGCTCCTACAAATAAATGCATTTTATTTCAAACAGATGCCTTTAAATTTTACATCTAAAGCACTCTCTCTCCCTTGAAAAAATTCAGTCTATTCTTTCTGCGTTGGCTTTTCTACATAGCACTCACAAAGATTTCCAGGGAGTTTATCATTAGCATGAAATGATACATGCTTTTTACTATCTACCCACTGTAAGTCACTGTTTCATCCAGCCCTTGATTTCAGCACATGATATAGTACCTGGGATAGGATTGAAATTTGATTAATATTTATGAAATGAAAATCATTAAGCTTTCTTATTTTTTAGTTCCATTTTCTGTGTTACTGACGAATATCTGGTCATCACTGTAAATGATATTTCACATCTTCTGTTTTTTTTTTCTTTCTATTACACTTACAATTTTATCTTCATTAATTCTGACTTGATTTTCTACATTTCTGTTTCTAATTGTCTATTTCTCAAGCTGTTCCTTGTGTCTTTTGTAACTTCTACATGTAGCTCTTTAATTACTGAATTGCTAAAGCTTCGGGTAGATCTGTCTTATTAAGCATTATATTGGCCACCTCTTAATCTCTGACCTACCTAATCTTCATCAATATAGACACTGCTGAGAGAAAGGGGGGAACTATCTTTGTACTGCAGTAAACCATGACATCAGTGGCAACTCCCACTTAGAGCTTTTAAACTGCTGTTGTGTCTCAAACATGTTTTGTAAAGTGATGGTTGATTTTCCTAAAGCTGAACATGTTGCAGCTTCCCCCCCCCACATCTATATAGTTCACCCTTGCATCAATAGCAGCGTTGTGATCCATGACTTATACCTATTTTTTACAATGATAGATTTTGTGTGTGTGTGTGTGTGTGTGTGTGTGTAAGTGGTTTCTCTTTCTAATTGTTTATTTCTCAAGCTGTTCCTTGTCTTTTTTGTCACTTTTATCACAGGATGACCTGGAACAACTTTGTGTATAAAATGGGAAGACCTAGTCTTTTTTAAAATTTATTTATTTTTTTATGAATTACAGTATATTCACTTTGCATCCCATCAGGAGCTCCCTCCCTCAACCCTTCCCAATATCACCCTCCCTCCTTCACCTCCTCCCATGCCCCACCCAATGTTCACTAATAGGGGAAGTCATCCTCCATATCCCTACAACCCTAGCCTAACAGGTCTCATCAGGACTGGTTGCATTGTCTTTCTCTGTGGACTGGTAAGACTGCTCCCCTCCCCCTCCCGCCTCAGGGGGAGGTGATCAAAGGGCCAGCCACTGAGTTCATGTCAGAGACAGTCCCTGTTTCCATTACTAGAGAACCCATGTGGACACTGAGCTGCCATGAGCTACATTGTTCAGGAGTTCTAGGTCATCTCCAAGCATGGATCTTGGTTGGAGTATCAGTCTCAGAAAAGACCCCTATGCCCAGATTTTTTGGTTCTGTTATTTCATTTTTGGAGCTCCTGTCTCCTCCAGGTCTTTCCATCTCCCCCTTCTTTCCTAAGATTCCCTGCACTCTGCCCAAAGTTTGGCTATGAGTCTCAACATCTGCTTTGATACCCTGCTGAGTAGAGTCTTTCAGAGGCTCTCTGTGGTAGGCTGCTATTCTGGTCCCTATTTTTGCCCTCTTCCTATGTTCATCCAATTTGCCTTTGTGAGTGAGGATTGGTCATCTTACCCGAGGTTCTGCTTTTTGCTTACCTTCTTTAGGTATACAGATTTTCATATGTTTATCCTATATTATATGTTTAATAACCAGTTATAAGTGAGTATATACTGTCTGTGTCTTTCTGTTTCTGCATTACCTCACTCAGGATGATCTTTTCCAGTTCCCAACATTTGCCTGTAAATTTCATGATTTCCTTGTTTTTAATTGCTGAGTAGTATTCTATTGTGTAAATGTACCACAATTTCTGTATCCATTTCTCAGTTGTGGAACATCTCGGTTGTTTCCAGATTCTGGCTATTACAAATAAAGCTGCTACAAACATGGTTGAGCGAATGTTCTTATTGTATAGTTGAGCAAATTTTGTATATATGCCTAGGAGTGGTATAGCTGCATCTTGAGGTAGCACTGTTCCTAATTGTCTGAGAAAGTGCCAGATTGATTTCCAAAGTGGTTGTACAAGGTTACATTCCCACTAGCAATGGAGGAGAGTTCCTCTTTCTCCACATCCTCTCCAGCACGTGTTGTCACTTGGGTTTTTTATCTTAGCCATTCTGATGGGTGTAAGGTGAAATCTCAGGGTTGTTTTGATTCTCATTTCCCTGAATAAGGATGTTGAGCAATTTTAAGTGTTTCTGTACCATTCCATATTCCTCTACTGAGAGTTTTCTGTTTATCTCTGTACCCCATTTTTAATTGGATTACTTGATTTGTTGTTTTTTTTTAAGTTCTTGAGTTCTTTATATATTCCGGATATTAGCCCTCTGTCAGATATAGGGTTGATGAAGATCCTTTCCCAATCTGTAGGCAGTTGTTTTGTTCTGAGGACAGTGTCCTTTGCTTTACAGAAGCTTTTCAATTTCATGAGGTCCCATTTATTGATTGTTGATCTTAGAGCCTGTGCTGTTGGTGTTCTGTTCAGGATGTTGTCTCCTGTGCCAATGAGTTCAAGGCTCTTTCCCACTTTTTCTTCTAACAAGTTTAGTGTGTCTGGTTTTATATTGAGGTCTTTGATCCATTTGGACTTTAATTTCGTGCAGGCTGATAAACATGGATCTATTTTCATTTTTCTACATGTAGACATGGATCTATTTTCATTTTTCTACATGTAGACATGGATCTATTTTCATTTTTC
>NW_026585987.1:11117021-11177232 GCF_907164565.1 Psammomys obesus | reverse complement strand
CTATTTTCATTTTTCTACATGTAGACATGGATCTATTTTCATTTTTCCACATGTAGACATCCAGTTAGACCAGCACCATTTGTTGAAGATACTATCTTTTATCCATTGTATGGTTTTGGCATCTTTGTCAAAAATCAGGTGTCTATAGGTGTGTGGGTTTATTTCTGGGTCTTCCATTCAGTTCCATTGATCCACCATTCTGTTTCTATGCCAGTGCCATGCAGTTTTTGTTACTATTTCTCTGTAGTACAGCTTGAGATCAGGGATGGTGATACGTCTAGACGATCAGTTTTTGTACAGGATCGTTTTAGCAATCCTGGGCTTTTTGTTTTTCTGTATGAAATTGAGAAATTTTCTTTCAAGTTCTGTAAAGAATTGTGTTGAAATTTTGATGGGAATTGCATTGAAACTGTAGATTGCTTTTAGCAGAATGGCCATTTTCACTATTTTAAGCCTACTGATCCATGAGCACTGGAGATATTTCCATCTTCTGGCATTTTCTTCAATTTCTTTCTTCAGAGACTTGAAGTTTCAAATAGATCTTTCACTTCCTTGGTGAGAGTCACACTAAGCTACTTTATGTTATTAATAGCTATTGTGAAGGATGGAGTTTCCCTAATTTCTTTCTCAGCCCTTTCATCTTTCATATACAGGAAGGCTACTGATTTTTTGAGTTAATTTTCTATCCAGCCACTTTGCTGAAGGTTTTTATCAGCTGAAGAAGTTCTCCGGTTGAATTTTTGGGGTCATTCATGTATACTATCTTATCATCTGCAAACATTGATACTTTGGCTTCTTCCTTTCCAACTTGTATCCCCTTGATCTCCTTTAGTCATCTTACTGCTCAAGTTAGGACTTCAAATACTATCTTGAAGAGATACAGAGAGATTAAGAAGCCTTGCCCTGTCCTTGATTTCAGTGGGATTTATTTAAGTTTTTCTCCATTTAGTTTGATGTTGACTATAGGTTTGTTATAAATTGTTTTTTACTATGTTTAGGTTTATGTCTTGTATTCCTGATCTCTCTAAGACTTTAAACATGAATGGATGTTGGATTTTGTCAAATTCTTTTTCTGCATCTAAGGAGATGATCATGTGGTTTTTCTCCTTCAGTTCGTTTATATGGTGGTTTACATTGATGGATTTCCATATATTGAACCACCCCTGCATGCGTGGGATGAAGCTTACTTGGTCATGGTGGATGATATCTTTTATATGTTCTTGGATTTGGTTTGTCAGTATTTTATTGAGTATTTTTTTCATCAGTGTTCATAAGAGAGACAGGTCTGAAATTCTCCTTTTTTTTTTTGGTTGGATTTTTGTGTAGTTTCCGTATCAAGATGACCGTGGCTTCATAGAATGGGTTTGGTAATGTTTCTTCTGTTTCTATAGCTCTTCATTGAAGGCCTGGTAGAATTCTGTGCTGAAACCATCTGGCCCTGGCTTTTTTTTTTTTTTTTTTTTTTTTTTTTTGGAAGGGAGACTTTTGGTGACTGCTTCTATTTCTTTGGGGGATATAGGAATAGTCAATCTATTTACCTGATATTGATTTTATTTTGGTAAATGGAATCTGTCAAGAAAATTGTCCATTTCATTTAGATTTTCAAATTTGTGGCATATAGGCTTTTGTAGTTAGACCTAATGATTGTTTGGATTTCCTCAGTGTCTGTTGTTATGTCCCTTTTTCATTTCTGATTTTGCTGATTTCGATAGTTTCTCTCTGCCTTTTATTTAGCTTTACTAAGGGTTTGTCTATCTTGTTGATAGTCTCAAAGAAACAGAACTTGGTCTGATTGATTCTTTGAATTGTTTTCCTTGTTTCTAATTCATTGATTTCTCCTCTGAATTTGATTATTTCCACTTGTCTACTCTGAGATGTGTCTGCTATTTTCCCCCCTAGGGCTTTTAATTGTGCCATTAAGTTGCTTGTATGAGATGTCTCAAACTTCTTTCTGGAGGCACTTAGTGCTATGAACTTTCCTTTTAATATTGCTTTCATTGTGTCCCACAAGTACCTTCATTTTCATTGAATTTTAGGAAGTCTCTAATTTCTCTTTTCATTTCTTCCCTGATCAAGCTGTCATTGAGTAGATAGTTGTTTAGTTTCTGTGTGTATGTAGGCTTTCTGTTATTTCCTTGTTGTTGAGGTCTAGTTTTAGTACATGGTGGTCTGATAGGATAAAAGAGATTATTTCAATCTTCTTGTATCTGTTGAGGCTTGCTTTTTGCCCAACTATATAGCCAATATTTGAGAAGATTCCATGAGGTGCCGAAAAGAAGGTATCCATTTTGAGTTTGTGTGAAAAGTTCTGTAGACACCTCTGTGTCTACAGATTTAGGACCTCTGTAAGCATCATTATTTCCATATTTAGCTTCTGTCTAGATGATCTGTCTCTTGGTGAGAGTGTAATGTTGAAGTCTCCCAATATGAAGGTGTTGGGATCAATGTGTGATTTCAGCTTTAATAATGTTTGATTTACAAATGCAGGTATTCTTGTATTTGGGGCACAGATGTTCAGGATTGTGATGTCCTCCTGGTGGATTTTTCCTTTGATGAGAATGAAGTGTTCCTTCTCATCTTTTTTGATTAATTTTGGTTGAAAATCTATTTTATTAGATATTAGCATAGCTACCCCAGCTTGTTTTCTAGGTCCATTTGCTTGAAAAACATTTTTCCATCCTTTTACTCTGAGGTAGTTTTTCTTTGTTGCAGAGGTGTGTTTTTTTGGGTGCAGCAGAATGTTGGATCCTGTTTCCACACCCATTCTGTTAGTCTGTGTCTTTTTATTGGAGAGTTGAGTCCACTGATATTGATAGATAATAGTGACCAATGAATATTAGTTCCTTTTATTGTGGAGTTGGTGGTGTTACTGCGTTTATGCTTGTTTTCTTTTAATTCTTGGTTGAGAAGTTTTCTTTTTCCTATGTTTTCTTGGGTATAGTTGATTTCCTTGGATTCGAATTTTCCTTCTAGTATCTTCTGTAGGGCTGGGTTGCTGTGTAGATATTGCTCAAAATTAGTTTTATCATGCAATATTTTGTGTTCTCCATCTATGTTGATTGAAAGCTTTGGTGGGTATAATAGTCTAGTTTGGCAAGTGTAGTCCCTTAGAGTCTGCATGACATCTGCCCAGGCCCTTCTGGCTTTCATAGTTTTTTGTTTTTTAATTTTTAAATATTTTATACATTCACTTATATCCCAGCTATAGCCCTTTCCCTCTTTCTCTCCCAACCTCCCGTCCCTCCCTCATATCCTCCCTCTCCCCTCCCGAGTCCACTGATAAGGGAGGTCCTCCTCTCCTTCCATCTGACCCTAGCTTATCAAGTATCTTCAGGACGGCTGCAATGTCCTTATCTGTGGCCTAGTAAGGCTGCTCCTCCCTCGGGGGGGTGGGGGAGGAGGAACATAGTTTTTGTTGAAAAGTCTGATGTGATTCTGATAGCTATGCTACTTGGCCTTTTACCTTGCGGCTTTTTATATTGTTTCTTTGTTCTGTAGATTTAGTGTTTTAACTGTTATGTGACGTGAGGAGTTTCTTTTCTGGTCTAGTCTATTTGCTTGTCTAGGCTTCTTGTATGTTTATGGACATCTCTTTCTTTAAGTTGGGAAAAATTTATTCTATGATTTTCTTGAGAATATTTTCTGGACCTTGGAGCCTGGAGTCTTCTTTTTCATCAATTCCTATTATTCTTAGATTTCATGTTTTCATGGCATCCTTGATTTCTTGGATGTTTTGTGTTTGGGACTTTTCTGATTTTTCTTTTTCCTTGTGAGAAGTATCAATTTCTGCAAATGTATCTTCATCTCCTGAGATTCTCTTTTCCATCTCTTGTATTCTGTTGGTGATTCTTACCTTTGTGGTTCCTGATCTTTTCTCTAAGTTCTCCAGCTCCAGGATTTTCTCTGTTTCTGTTTTCCTTATTGATTCCAATTCTGTTTTTATGTCTTGCATCATTTCCTTCATCCGTTTGAATGTGGATTCCTGTCTTTCCATGATAGCCTTTATTTTATTTTTTTGTTCATTTCCTTTCTATATGCCACTACTTATGGCCCTACTTATGACTATATTTGTTTGGCTGTATTTGCCTGTTTTTCTTTGAGAGCTTTGTTTCTTCTTTATGTGCCTCTAATAACTGTATAGGCATAGAGTTGAGATAATTTTCCCGTGTTTCCGATGAATTAGCATATCTATTGATTTTTGGGGTTGCTGTTGAAGCCATGATGTCCTGATTTTAATCAATGTGTTCTACGCCGACCTCTAGCCATCTGCTTATCTGCAGCCTTCCCTGTTTGTTCCTGGAGTCTGTTCTTCAGACTGGGTCCGTCTGTCTCTGGTGTTTGCAGTATTCTTCAGAAAGATGAGAGAGGTTCACTGTTTTGAGAGTGTTTCAGCTGTAGCTAAGGGAGGAAGGTCACGAGCCCATCTGTGCAAGAGCGGGTGTGGGCATGGAAGTGTGCCTTGAAGGACAGGGTGCTAGAGTGTATAGATGCCTGGAAAGGTTGAGCTTAAGCACAGGAGGGAGTGCTGAGACTGTTCGTGGGCACAATGTGCATGTGCAGGTGCCCTGAATACTTCAGTGGCCCATACCATCCTCCTGGTATTCAGATCTGTAGCGGCTCCAGGAATTGTTTGCCTGGACTCCACTGGTAGATTCAAAGAACAGGGGCTTCAATGTTGAGAACACTGTCTCAAAGATCCCTATGTTGCCCATAGAGGTGGTGTGGGTAGGAGAGATCCATTGTCCGGCTGCTAGCAAAGAGGGACCTGGATTTGGGCTCTGCACATACTCATTTGAAGGTGCACTCACTCACTTGCAGGCCTAATAGGAAAGCACAGAGGCTCCCCCTGTTCTTTCTTCTCATATTTGGGCCCATAGAGGTAAATGAGAGTGTAGGAGATCCATCAACTCAGTGGTCTCCACTGTTTGTCCACTGGGCAGGGAGACCTGTACTTGTATTTGGGGCAGCCGCCTCTGCTGTCTCAGTCACCAGGCATGGAAGCTCCTGCTTGGGTTAGCCACTGCCCTGCTGCAGCCACAGACCTGGGAGGCCAGCCTCTGCTATCTCAGTCAAGCACCAAGGTCTCTTCTTGGGGAAGAGACCACTGCAGGCTGCCTCATCTGAGCAGGGAATCTCATGCTTAAGGTAAGGGGAAGTGCAAGGGGATTGAATATTAGCCACTCTCAGTCTCCGGAGATGTCCATGGATGACCTAGATCCAAACTAATCCAGCCCATGGGTTGTCCCCTCTCTCCCAAGAAGCTTCAATGTCGATGGATGTTCTGGCTTCAGCTGCCTGTCCACTCATCGATTTTGAAGTTTTGGATCCTGTGCCCCTCAGATATGGTGTGCACTGGTCACCGCCATCTTGTATTCACCCCCCCCCCCCCGTCTTCTTATGTATCTTCAGTGTCCTTCTTCCAGTGCCCTTTTCTAGTGGGTAATATGCCGTGCTGGGAGCTTTCATGCACATTCCAGGGTTAAAAGGCTTAGATCTTCTAGGAAGTTTCCAAATCAAAATGGGTAGAAGAGGGTTTATGTGAAATAGCTTAAAGGATATTGTCCCACATTTTTAGAGTGGAGTTCTCTTAAATAGAACTGCTTTGAGTAAGATAGCGTCCCAGTAATCATTATGAGGCCTAGGTTCCCGGGAATGCTTTCTCCCACAAACTGATCATTTCGGGGAAGATGCATTTATAGATTCTAATCAGATTCTGGGAACTTCCTTGACCAAGACATAGTATTAGTTTCTTTGAGTAACCTGCCAAATCCAAAGTTCAGGAGCATTACATTGCAGTCTATACCTATAGCAATCCTTGAAATGCATGTTTTTCTCTAATGTTATTAGGTTATTCTCATGTTCATAATTTATTATTTGCAAATGAAACATAGAGCTCTTGGACAGGAATGGATTCCAGAGCATATAAATGTCAACATTTTCTTAACTTAATTATCTAATAAAATTGAATTATAATCTTTACATTGACTTGAAGTCTTTGTTAATTTTTAAAGTGGTTTAAAATAATTCCCAAATACATTTTTACAGAAAGCACTTGTGTCCTGTGGATTTTTCTGCGCTAAATAATTGTGTTTTCTACCATAGTTAATGTACTGTCATATACCAATATCTTTCTACAAAAGAAAACAATAGGAACATAATCTTCCTTTACCTAAATTTATTCTGGCATAACAAAATACCATAAACAGAATACCTTATCAATATTAGATTTTAGTTTCCTATTGTTCTAGAGGCTCCCAAATCCAAGATCAAGACACTGGGAGATTTGGCATTTGGTGAGGGTTTGCTTCCTAGATCATGGCCATTGCTTCCTAGCTCATGGACATTGCTTCCTGTTTCCTAGTTCATGGGCATTGCTTCCTAGCTCATGGGCATTGCTTCCTGTTTCCTAGTTCATGGGCATTGCTTCCTAACTCATAGTCATTGTTTTCCTGTGTCCTTCTATGGAAGTGATAAGCATATCTTTCCCAAAGATACAAATCTTGCTCAAGAAAGTTCTGGTATCAAATACTAAGCACCCACCCCAAAGACTTTTCTTCAAATACTCTCACTGTAAGTGTTGGGTTTCTGCATATTTTTTGAGAGCTGTTTATTCAGTCAGAAAGATTAAATAAAAAGGTAATTTCAGAGTTGGAAAATATGTGTGTCTCCCAGGGTGTTGGTTATTTTATTCTTCATTCATACTCACAAATATTTTTCCACCTTGTTCTTACTGCTTTAAAAAATAGTAGCAATTTCACATACATGTCTCATAACAAAGGATGTTTGGAGCAACAGGATTTAATGAAATACAGTTGACAGTTACATTTTTATTTGCTAAGCGGTTGTGCAAATATTTTAAAGAAAATCACAATAACTTCCACAGTAGCAGACAGTATTTAAGATGTCACAATTCTGTGATTCTTGAGTGTAATAAGCAATTGGTCATTAACTATTTGCACAGACACATCTTATGTTCCTTCAGATCTTTGTTTAATGGAACTTCAATTACTATATCTACCTTAACTGTTCAATTTAAAACTGACTCACTCCTGCAGCATTTCTAACCAAGTCTATCCTACTCTGCATAGCAACAAGTTGTTCTCTTACAACTACACATGTACCACAATGCAAGCGTGTTCCTCTCCAAATAGATAAATAACTGTTAAAAAAGGAATATGTTGTAGTCTGGGTGTTTGTGAGTTCCCATGTTCAGGTGATGTGTGGAATAATAATCACCAAGCTAACAGTAGTAGAAGATAAGACATTTGGCAGATAATTGGGTCACTAGAACTCAGCCCATGTGAATGACAATTATGCTCTAGTAAAGGGAAACTAGAGAGATATATTTCTTTCCATCATGTGAAGACAGAACTGGAAGGTGGAATCCATCACCTAAAGTTAGGATCTGATCTGTGCTCATTCTTCATTATTGACAGCTGTCAGTGGAAAGGAGAGTCTGGCAGGACTTAAAACACAAGAAACCTTTAAAGATGATGAATATGTCCATTGTCCCAATTATCACAATGGGTTCATAAGTACACATATGTGTATAAGTGTATAAATAAAACTTAACTGAAGATGATAAATATGTCCTAACTATCACAATGGGTTCAAAAGCCTATAGATATATATGCATATGTGGTAGTGGTGGTGGTGGTGGTGACAGTGTGTGTGTGTGTGTGTATGTGATTTGTGTATGTGAATGTGTGCATGCATATGCCGTACACATGTGTGCATGTCACAGCACAGCTTTCAGGAGTGCTCGTGTGCCTTCCATAATCACATCATAAGAGGAGAAACACAGATCTTTGGGTTCACGTATACTTTTACCTGCTGAGCCATTTCTTCGGCCCAGAATTTTGTTCCTTTAATTAGAAATGCTTTTAAATTCCTGGTAATAGCTGAGATTGCCAGAAATCCTCAAGAAAATCACTCACCATTGTGCAAATAAATATGTCCCTGCCCACACTGACCTGGAAGTAGAATAGGCAGAAGCGTTCTTAAAGCTAGTTGTGAGGAAGCTTCAGTAGGCAACATCGCCTTGTGTGTGCTTGTATGGTTTTTAAATTCAGGGTGAGGATTTGAATTTTCATTGTCTCTTTTTTATCATTGTTTTTTCCTTATTTTAACAGCAGAGGCCCAGGCCCTCGGCGCTGTTTCACATACCTGTGTTTATTGTGTGTATTGTTATGGCATGGCATCATCACCCACTTCTTTTGGTTTGCCTGAGATGGAAACTTTAATAATCTCTATAAAGTCTATGTCATTTCAATGTATCTTCTGAATTTGGTCAAAAGCTAAGCAGCTATATATTGCATTTTTTTTTTCTGTAGACTCTTCTCAAATCATTTCTTTACATGTTTACAAACTACAGTATTTAGCAAGGTTTCATGCTTTCAAAATCCTGACACTACTGAATTAAAGAGAATGAAGGGAAAGCAGACCAAATTTGTACAAACAACATAGCAGGAATCAAATGCCTCAAAATTTAGGAAGATGAATAGGCCAGGGAAGGCTGAACTGAGGAGACTAAATCATGGCTCAGTCTTCTTCCCCTTGGACACTGCTTCCTCCTTCTTAAGGTTTATGTTTAGTGTTAGTGGTCAACTTGACAGGATCCAGAATCCCCTAGAAAATGGACCTCAGCCATGCCTACAGGAGATTATGCTGATTAGCTCATTTGGGAATACCCATATGATTTGTGGGCAGCACCATTCCTTAGGCAAGGGTCGGGGCACTAGCAAACATCCATTGTAAACGCCATGTGATGAACTGCTTCACGTTCCTACTGCCTTGAGTTCCCCTGAGTGACGGACAGCAGTGAGAAGTGCAAGCAAACATAAGTCCTTTCTATTTCAGGTAGTTATGTTAGAACATTTCATCATAGCAACTGGAAAAGATGTTAAGATAGGGTTCTTGGTTTTATTTAAGTTAGATTGAGAGAGAGAGAGAAAAAACTAAGGCTTGAATGACAGTATGGCAGTCAAAATATCAGTGCTTCTCAGCACAGTCATAAAACTGGCCTCAACTGAGACTTTGGTAAATATAATACTCTAAGGGACAGGCAAGCCTTTGGGAAATATAAGTACCAACAAGAAAGTGATACTTTATCTTACTGTTCACTGAATCAGTTGATTATATTGTTTAAAGAAAATTGCTATCTGGAAGGTCCAGAATAAAGCACCAAAAGTACAAAGAAACAGAAGCCCGAGGGAGCTAGTTCTTTTTTTTTTTCTACCATAAGATTTTTTTTAATTTTATTTTTTCTTATCAGTTACATTTTATTAACTCTGTATCCCAGCCGTGTCCCAATCCCTCATTCCCTCCCAGTCCCTCCCTCCCTCATCTACACCGTGCCCCTTGCCAAGTCCACTGATAGGGGGAACCTCCTCCCCATTCATCCGATCCTGTTTTATCAGGTATCTTCAGGACTGGCTGCAAAGCTCTCCTCTGTGGCCTAACAGGACTGCTCCTCCCTTGGGGGGTGGGGAGGCCAAAGAGCCAGTCATTGAGTTCCTGTTAGAAATACTCCTTGTTCCCCTCATTATGGGAAACCAATTGGTTACTGAGTTACCACAGGCTACATCTGAGCAGAGGTTCTAGGTTACATTCATACATGGTCCTTGGTTGCATGTCAGTCTCAGAAAAGACCCTGTGCCCAGATATATTTGGTCCTTGTGGAGCTCCTATGCTTTCCTCATCAGACTAACTCCCCTTCTTCCTTATGATTCCCTGTACTCTGCCAAAGGTTTGGTCATGAGTCTTTGCTTTGAAAACACTGCTAGTTAGAGTCTTTCAAATGCGCTCAGTAGACTCCTGTCAATGTTTAATGTGCATCCCATCTGTCTTTCAAAATGAGGATTGATAATCTTACCCCATGTCCGCTCTCTTGATTATCTTTTTTAGGTGTATAGATTTCATTATGTTTATCATATCTTATAGGTCTATATAAGTGAGTATATACCGTGTTTGTCTTTCTCCTTCTGGGATATTTCACTCAGGATGATCTTTTCTAGATCCCACCATTTGCCTGCAAATTTCATGATTTCCTCCTTTTTGATTGCTGAGTAGTATTCCATTGTGTAAAAATACCACAATTTCTGTACCCATTCTTCCGTTGATGGACATCTGGGTTGTTTCCAGGTTCTGGCTATTACAAATAAAGCTGCTATAAACATGGTTGAGCAAATATCTCTTTGTGTACTTGAGCAAACTTTGGGTATATACCTAGCAGTGGTATAGCTGGGTCTTGAGGAAGCACTATTCCTAATTGTCTTAGAAAGCGCCAGATAGATTTCCAGAGTGGTTGAACCAGTTTACATTCCCACCAGCAGTGGAGGAGGGTTCCCCTTTCTCCACAACCTCTCCGGCATATGTTGTGCCTTGAGTTTTTCATCTTGGCCATTCTGATGGGTGTAAGGTGATATCTCAGGGTCGTTTTGATTTGCATTTCCCTGATGGCTAATGAGGATGAGCATTTCTTTAAGTGTTTCTCTGCCATTCGATATTCCTCTGTCGAGAATTCTCTGTTTAGCTCTGTTCCCCATTTTTTAATTGGATTACTTGGTTTGCTGCTTTTCAGCTTCTTTAGTTCTTTGTATATACTCGATATTAGTCCTCTGTCAGATAAAGGGTTAGTGAAGATTCTGGGAATGGAACTTGTGTCCATTAGAAGAGCAGGACATGCTTTTAAGCTCTGAGGTGTCTCTCCAGCCCTTGTTTTACACATTTTCTCATAGGAGATAAGTCACTACCTTCTCCATATGCTTTTCTAGAGCTCAAAAATAACACAGAATATTAATTAATTATTATTAATTATTTATTTCTACTTTTAACTGAGATGTTACCAGCTATATAGTGGTATGTGAGAAAGCCTTGGGCCATTGGTACCTCATGATGAATGTACTCTAGGGTAAAATCATTCATTTGCCATGTTTCAAAAGAACATTTTGTGTCTAAACTTCACCTGATGTAAACACTGTGAGGTCACCTCCAAACTAGAGATGAAGATTAAGGGTCAGGCTTGTACTCTTGTGCCATTAATTTGTAGCAGGGAGAAGCAAGATCTTCCATGCCTTCCTTTGTAGCCTGTGGGTCCTCATGTTCCCTTTTCCTGCTCCCATCCTTTTTAATGTCTATGCTGCAATGCCACTTCTCTCTGTTCTCACATCTCCATTTGTTCATCTCTGTCCGTGGAATCATTGGCTAGGGAGGAGAGTGAATGTATATCTTCAACCCATCTCCCTGTACCTTATATAGGAGGATTCTTATACAGTCATCAGGTGCCATTCAAGGGTCTAGAAAGCCTATGTCTAAATGTGCCAAAATTTCTTACCAGTGGCATGTTCTGCAAAAGTGAAAGAAGATAGGAAAAAACTGGAAACTGTTTATCTTTTCCACCAGAGATCTCAAGTTAGGAGTGCTTTTGGAAGAAACTTCTAGACTGCTCTTTTCATGTTGGGCTTACAAAAAGTATGCAAACTTTGAGCGATTCTCCTGACAGACACTTTCCTAAGTTTCTACCCATGAAACTTCATTTTGAAGCTATTAATGAGTATAAGGTTACATCTTAATTCTCAGTTGATTGAAACTTGCTAATTAAAACTCTATGTCCTTTATTTTGGAGACCTTTGAAAAACAGAGTGTAGAAGCTTGTGTAGAGCTGATATAGCAGCTGCCCAGCTGGAAGCTCTCCTGTCTAGGATGCTGTAAATGTTAACTTGCTGACTTTCTACCTTGTCAGAAACGCAGTGGGTTTCCTATTCTTTATGTCAGTTTTTTTTTTAAAGCAGCATCATTCTAGGCTTGACAGCCATCCTAATGTTCACCAGAATTTGCAAGATCGTGGTTTTAGAAAACTCAAACTGAAAACAAAGGCAGGCTTGGAGAATGAAAGAAAACACTGTTTCATAGTTGTAGAGGTATATTCTTCCCTTTCAGTGTCTCTGTATATGGAAGTCTCTGCTATACTCTTGCTCTCTTTTGTATTTATTCCAATAAAAAAAAATGGACCACTTCTTTAAAACTGAAATGATGAAAGGAGTCTGAGTGCCCTTTCTCTGAAAGAAAAATAATTACACAGTTTCTTCTTCTTACTCTTGTGATGCTTACTCATGTGACTCATGGCCCAGCAGTTACAGTTATTGTTCTTCTTATACCCTTGTCACTCCAGGGACTTTTCAATATAAGACTCTATGATTGAATAGGGTGGTGCCTTATCTAATGACAAGATGAAACTGAGAGGTAAATATTACAATCATTTTAATTACCAATGAGAAAACTGTGGGGGTTATCTATTGCATATCTCATGTGTCCACAGTAGGTTGCAGCCTGACTCATTCTTACATTCTGCTTATGAGCGAACCTTTCATTGACATCAGTCCTTTCTCAGCCTTAATTCCCTACCTCCTTCCTTGTGCTATTGGGATCATCTATTATGGAAACTACTTGCACAAATCTGACATCTCTGGGTCTGCAATAGGACCATCCAAAAACAATAGGCAGTAAGAATTTGCTTTCATGTGTGAACATGAAATTGTTTGGTACTCCTGATTCTAAAAGATTCTAAAAAATGGTTCAGAAACCTGGAAAGCTTCTTAAAACTTCCAGGACCTCTCCTCAAAGATTTCTGCTTCTTAAACAAAGCAGCACCAGTCTTTAATCATTCACTTAAATACAGTATTCCTGTCTTTAGCTATATACCTATCATCTGTCAATCTTCTCTTTATCTGTGCTGGTTAACCTGTTGTCAACTTGACACAAGATAGAGTCATCAGGAAAGGGATAACCTCAATTTAGAAAGTGCCTCCATCATACTGGCCTGTTTAACATTTTCTTATTTAATGATTGAGGCAGAAGGTCCTGGCCCCATGATGTTTAGTCCATTCTTTTTAAAAATATATTTATTATTAATTATAATTTATTCACTTTCCCAGTAGCCCCTTCCTTGTCTCCTCCCAGTCTCATCCTCCCTCCCTCTTCTCCCTCTATGCCCCTACCCTAGTACACTGATAGGGGAGGTCCTTCTCCCATTCTATCTGACCCTAGCCTATCAGGTCTCATCAGAACTGGCTGTATTGTCTTCAGTGGTCTCCCAAGGCTACACCCCCCAGGGAGAGGTGATCAAAGAGCTGGCCACTGAGTTCATGCCAGAGACAGTCCCTGCTTCCCTTCCTAGGGAACACCTAGGAAACTGAGTTGTCATGGGCTACATCTGAGCAGGTGGCCTAGGTGCTCTTCATTCATGGTCCTTGGTTGGAGTATCAGTCTCTGCAGGTCTCCCTGAGCCCAGGATTTTTGCCTCTATTGGTCTCCTTGTCGAGCTCCTGTCCCCTCCATGTCTTTCTATCTCCCCCTTAAAAACAAGGAAATCATGAAATTTGCAGGTTGATGGATGTAACTAGAAAAGATAATCCTTTGTGAGGTAACCCACTAGCAGAAAGACACATATGGTATATATTCACTTATAAGTGGATATTAGACATATAGGATAAACATACTAAAATCTATAATCCTAAAGAAACTAAACAACAAGGAGGATGCTAAGGTAAATGCTTAATCCTCATTCAGAAGGGCAAATGTGATGGATATCAGAAGAGGGAGAAGACAGGGAACAGAACAGGAGCCTACCACAGAGGGCCTCTGAAAGACTCAGTCCATTCTTGAGCAAGCAAGTATAGGAAAGCAAGATGAGCAAACCATGGATAGCAAGCAGTGATCAGAGTTAGCCCCTGCTTCGGTTCTTCCTTCCAAGTTTCTGAAACCAGTTCTTATCTTGTCTACCCGCAATGAGGGCTAGTTACCAGGACATATAAACTAAAGAACGCTTTCCACCTCAAATTTCTTTTGGCCATGGTCTTTATAAAAGCAATAGAAAACAAACTGATATGTTATTTTAACAATTATCTACTCATTTATTTATTTTTACAGGAAACAAATCCAGGACTCTGAACATGCTGGGCAAGTGTTATACCTTCAGGCTCTACTAGCTTTTGAAAACTTTCAAACTAAAAAATTTGGAAGGCAGGCATATATTTTTCTTCTTCTCTTATCCTCTCTCATTTAAAGGAAGGTAGGAACGCTCATTCAGTTTCTCATTCATCCATCTATTAGTTACTTTCTCTTAAAAGTCACTTGCTACTTTTGTTTCTTGACAGACAAAAAAAAAGGATAAAAGAGTGACTCTAGACATGGATAATTGAGCAGTTAAGGAAATAAGGATGGAATTTAAATTTGGAGAGGTATTACACTTTCTTTTAACTTTTCCCGAGAGACTCAGTGCAGGCTACCCAGAGCCTATTTGCCAGTTCTGTAGAGTTTACAATGTGAAAAAGTCTATGTCTTTTTCTGACTCTCAAAGCCTATATGTTTTCTCTATTGTTTTTTTTGGAAGCCTGTGATCATCATTTCCCAAGGAATTGTCAAAGAACCATAGCTATTTGTTTGTTTGTTTCTTTGTTTTAGTGGCTTGTTTGGGATGGGGAGCGTTAGGAGGCCCTAAAAGTCAATACTCCCAGGGCTTGCCTGTAACCTCAACCTTTTTGTGACCTTTTCTCCTTTTTAGCAGTTTTGCTGACTTGAATCAATCAGGGAAAATGGGCCCCACATGCCAGTCAAGAGCACCTTGACAGGTGCATTGATCCCACAGAGTCTTTGATGTCTGTTATGGGCCTGGAGCTGTTGAAACGTGATACATGAACACCATGTTCCAACTTTTATGGCCTCTGTTACAGCTGCACTAGGGCTTGAGGACAAGCATCTCTCATTTTTCTTCTTTGTCCTCTACAGTTTTGGTGTATGAATGATTGCATTCGTATAGTGCATGTCAACCAACAACAGGAAAAATGCTTCTGAATCTACTCTTAATTTATTCATAGCACAACATGCAGCCACACGATGATGGCAAGTTAATGGGCTTTGCCTTAATGAGATAACTGTGCTCTTCCCAGGTTTGGAGGTTTATGCTCGCTTTATTTGTCAGCCTTACCTAAGCAGATACAAGAAGAAATTATAGAGTTGTGCTGACATATTTTCAGAGAGAAATATTATGGCCTCCTGTTCCTTCTCCTTCTGCTCTGGTCTTTGAGATACCCCTTCTTGCTTTAATGGTGTAGTTCCATGCAAAAAAACCTTAAGCAGGACCCCCATGATTTGGAATAAGAGGCTATTCAAATCATATACATTCCATGGAGGTGACGCTTAATGTGTCACCTTTTAAATGTGCTGCTTTTAATCAAGGTCTGTAAATATACTGGCCCTATTTCTCAGTTCCCTGACTTATGTCTTCCTTCTTTCCATCTGGTCACTGAATCTAGACAGTTTTAGGACCCTGAAAATGCTATAACACAGTAGCTGATACCTTCCAAAGAAAGCATTGCCTGGATGTTTGCCCTTAGCTTTGAAAGATATTTTGCCCTTGTCTTTTTTTTCCCCCAAATTATTTTTCTTCATTAGCTTCAATTACCATTGAATTTTTAACACTAGCTAATGACTATCTCTTTCATAGCCTGCTTTTCTGGTAACTTGTTAATGCTTAGCAATGAGAAGAAAAGGGCAACAGCTCTATTAACACAACCAAATTGATTTATACTCAGACATGAACCAGGAACGAGAGTTTTACAAGCACTAAAGGTTAATAGAAGCATTCTTCAGCCTAATTTCCAAGCCAACCTGCGTGAAACTTTCTGACCTCTACCCCCAGACACGCAACCATTGCATAAGAGCTTTGGGCATGCGTAAAATGTGGGTGGGAGTTATTTCTGAACATTAATAGCTTTTTCAGGTATTGAATAATTTTTACAGTACCCAATGTGGCCCCAACTAAATTCGCAATAAAAAAATTATATAGTTAATTTAGCATTTATACAGAAGATTGGCTTCTAAATGGAAAATCTTATTTAGTCAAAACTAGCAACTATCTTTCCATGGGGATTTTTACACAGGCTCCATTTGTCAGTAGGGAACATCTGTGTGAAGGTTTTTTTTTTTTTTTGGGGGGGGGGTGAGTAGTTGAGTCACATAACCACCCAATCAATTTTTTTAAGTGAACAGCCAGCTGGATAAAAGCCATACCTTCCATTACCTGCTAAATACTTTGGTATGAATATGATTGACAATCTGTCTTCCAAAACCAAAGAGACCTTGCAGTGACCTCTAGGTTCTCAGATGGAAAGGAACAAAACAACACCACTCCCTACTCACTCACTGACATTAATTCTGGGATAATTCTGGATTGTAATTTCACCTTCTTATCCTCCTTTCCACTACACCTGCTACTACATTTCATCTTTTGGTAGTTTTACTTCATTGATCTCTTCCTCAGAAAAAACCATGATGACCCATTTCAGATATTTTTAGAATCTGTTTCCAAGTGAGGAGTCTGGGTGGCAGATTGCTATGTTCCCATAGAAGTCTGGAAGGTGTGCATTCTTGTTTACATCTGAAGACTTTACTCACTGTCACACCTTTAAGGTGTTGGCTTATGTCTCTCCCTGTGTGGCCGTCGGTGGCACATTCACATCCCCATCAGCGTAATTCCTGTTGTGGGAGCCAGGATGGTCTGACGTAAGTGCCCTTCATAATGACAGAGCCTCAACACTGGATATAATAAATTCTGCTTGAGAATAGTCTGTCACCAGGAATTACTCCCTGCAACACAGTAAGCACGCCTTGTTATAAATTCAGTCAGCAGGATCTTCAAAGCCACAGCTCAAAATCGACCTTCCTCCGTGTTGGCTCTGCTCAGCACTGACATATAAAAAGCATACTGCTGCTCAAGCAGTGGATTTAGATTCACTGGCAAATGAGTGATGAGTTTTTCTGGAGACACTTTCAGAGGCCATATTTACATATTCACACATTGTTTCCAGAAGACTGTGTTGACAAAGTCCATCAAATAAGCTCTCCCTTTCACATCAAGAGCACAAAGCCAATTATTCTTTCTCAGTTTTTCCTCTTTAAAACAGAACAATACCCCCAAAGCAGTCTAATGTTTGCCAAAACAAAATTCACACTAAGAGCAAATCCTTCTAAGAAGCTTACTGTATGCCACCATAATCTAAAAGCTCACAAGTAACTTTGGCACAACTTCATGAAAAATTATTTGCTTTTATAGACAGTTAATGGACATCGGTCTGCAGGAACTATTTAAAGTGGAATTGGCCATTTGATAATTTATGTTGTCATCTGTAGTTACATAACTTCTGCGGGAGATATGTTTTCTAGAATTAATGTGTGTCTTACCAGTTTGCAGCACATGTCATGTCTTCACTAGTTTTGCAGTACCTGAGGTGCTTGTATAAGTCATAAAAGCAAAATAAGAATCGGACTTTCTGAGAGTTGCTTTTCTGTCACTGTGATTAAATGCCATGACAGAGAGTAAATTATAGAAGGAGTTTATTTGGGAATTACAGTTCTAGAGGGATAACAGTCCTCCATGGAAGGGATGCAAGGAAACAATTGGCAGGAGTGAGCAGAGCAGGAAGAGAAGTCACATCTTCAAATACTAATATGAAACAGGAAGAGTGAAGTGGTGGTGGGTTAAGGTCAAAGCCTGCTTGCCTCCAGTGACCTACTTCCTGCAGCAAGGCCATACCATCTACTCCAACAGTAGAACCAACTGGGGACCAAGTGATTAAATACTTAAGCCAATAGGAGATATTGTTATACAAACTATCCTAGGCTTTTAATTCAGGAAGAAGAATTTAGTTCAACGACATATTAACATGCCATTCTTAGAAGACAAAGCTTACGTTACTACCAGGTAGAAAACACTGGCTGATACTATCTGAGATGATAAACCAGAAATTTGATTAGGTTTCTCCTGATATTCCAAGTTAGAGTAAAATTAGAAATTGTTTCTTTGACCCTACTCTTCCACTCTGAGACAATTGACTGCAATACCATTATTCCTAAGAAAGATTGAGGAGCTGGCAATATACTTAATAAGTAAAAGTGCTTGCAACAAAGTCCTGGAATTGGCTCATAGAAACCACAGGATGGAAGGAGAGGCTCCACTCCTGCATATTGTCCTCTGACCTTGATAAGGATAGCTGTGGCATATCTGAGTGCCTCCACATATGCCCTAAATAAATAAATAATAGCATTAAAATTATAAGAAAGGCATTTATGACATTTGAGGACATATGCAAATAAACCCTACTCTGAGGGAGAAATCCATGCTCAGGTAAGATAACATCTATGATAAAACATTTAAGATAACAGATAAGTAACTTACTAAGTACCATGTAAGAAATATTATGCAATTATTTCCATCACTGCTCACCTCCAATTAAGGTCACCACTTATTGGGCAAAACTTAAATGGAAACATTGGCCTAGACACAACTGAAATAACTGGAGAGGAAAGTATATCCAAAGACTGTTTTGTACTTTAATTGAGTTTTACATTTCAATAGTGCTCCAACTAATGGAATGAAAGATAAAACACATTCATGAGATGTCAATATAGTTTGGTAGAATTATCCAACCAGAATAGGGTTAATAATAAAGCAAAATGATGCCAAATAATGATGATGAATTTGCAGACAAATGTGTTATGGGGGAGGAGATTACAGGCTGTCCTAATATCTCTACCTGGTTCTATTCTGTCTGTACTTGACCTAACCTGCTCTAAAGTACTTGTCAGAGGTAATGTAGTTTGTTTCTATCAATATATTACACAACTTTTATATTTTTTAATTTTTATTAATTACAGTTTATTCACTTTGTATCCCCTCTGTAGCTCCCTCCCTTTTCCCCTCCCAATCCCACCCTACTTCCCCCTTCTTGATCCATGTCCCTCCTCAAATCCATTGATAGGGGAGGTCCTCCTCTTCTTCCTTCTGATCCTCACCTATCAAGTCTCATCAGGACTGGCTGCATTGTTTTCCTCTGTGACCTGGTAAGGTTGCTCCCAAATCAGGCGGAGCTGATCAAAGAGCAGGCCAATCAGTTCCTGTCAGAGACAGTTCCTGTTCCTACTTGGGAACCTACTTTGACACTGACCTGCCATGGGCTACATCTGCGCAGTGGTTCTAGGTTACCACCATGAATGGTCCTTGGTTGGAGTATCAGTCTCAGAAAAGACCCCTGGGTCCAGATTTTTTGGTTCTGTTGCTTTCCTTATGGAGCTTCTGTCTTCTCCAGGTCTTATTATCTCTTCCTTTCATAAGATTCTATGCATTCTTCCCAAAGTTTGGCTATAAGTCTCAGCATCTGCTCTGATAACCTGCAAGGTAGAGCTTTTCAGAGGCCCTCTATGGTAGGCTCCTGCCTGTTCCCTGTTTTCTCCCTCTTCTGATGTTCATCTTCTTTGCATTTCTGATTGGGGATTGAGCATTTTGGCCAGAGTCCTCCATCTTGATTAGTTTTCTTAGGTTTACAAATTTTAGTATGTTTATCCTATATTATATATTTAGTATCCATTTATGAGTGAGTATTTACCCTAGCTGTCTTTCTGCTTCTGGGATACCTCACTTAGGATGATCTTTTTCAGTTCCCACCATTTACCTGCAAATTTCATGATTTCCTTGTTTTTTATTGCTGAGTAGTATTCCATTGTGTAAATGTATCACAATTTCTGTATCCATTCCTCAGTTGAGGGACATTTGGGTTGTTTTCAGCTTCTGGCTATTACAAATAAAGCTGCTACAAACATGGTTGAGCAAATGTCCTTGTTGTATACTTGAGCAAATTTTGGATATATGCCTAGAAGTGGTATACCTGGATCTTAAGGAAGCACTATTCCTAATTGTCTGAGAAAGTGCAAGATTGATTTCCAGAGTGGTTGTACAAGTTTACATTCCCACCAGCAGTGGAGTAGGGTCCGCCTTTCTCCACCTCCTCTTCAGCATGTGTTGTCACTTAAGTTTTTCATCTTAGGCATTCTGATGGGTATATGGTGAAATAGCAGGGTCGTTTTGATTTGCATTTCCCTGATGACTAAGGACGTTGAACATTTCTTTAATTATTTCTCTGCCATTCAATATTCTTCTATTAAGAAGAATATTGTCTGTTTAGCTCTGTACCCCATTTTTAACTGGATTACTTGATTTGTTGCTGTTTAACTTCTTGAGTTTTGTATATATACTGGATTAAGCCCTCTGTCCGATATAGGGTTTATGAAGATCATTTCCCAATCTGTAGGCAGTTGTTTTGTTTGGATGACAGTGTCCTTTACTTTACAGGAGTTTTTCAGTTTCATGAAGTCCCCTTTATTGATTGTTGCTCTTAGAGCCTTTGCTGTTGGTGTTCTGTTCAGGAAGTTGTCTCCTGTGCCAATAAGTTCCAGGCTCTGCCCCACTTTTTCTTCTAACAGGTTTAGTGTGTCTGGTTTTATGTTGAGGTCTTTGATCCACTTGAACTTTAGTTTTGTGCAGGGTGCTAAGTATGTATCTATTTGCATTTTTCTACAGGTAGACATCCAGTTAGACCAGCTCCATTTGTTGAAGATGCTATGTTTTTCCATTGTATGGTTTTGGCATCTTTGTCAAAAATCAGGTGTCAATAAGTGTGTGGGTTTATTTCTGGGGTCTTCTTCCAATTCCTTTGATCCACCAGTCTGTTTCTATGCCAGTACCATACAGTTTTTATTACTGTTGCTCTATAGTACAACTTGAGATCAGGGATGTAGATACCTCCAGAAGATCTTTTATTGTAGAGGATTGTTTTAGCAATTCTGGGTTTCTTGTTATTCCATATGAAATTGAGAATTTTTCTTTCAAGGTCTGTAAAGAATTGTGTTGGTATTTTAATGGGAATTGCATTGAATATGCATTGAATTTCTTTTGGTAACATGGCCATTTTTACTATGTTAATCCTGCCAAGCCATGATCATGGGAGATCTTTCCATCTTCCAATATCTTATCTAATTCTTTATTCAGAGACTTGAAATTTTTTTCATACAAGTCTTTGACTTGCTTGGTTAAGGCCACCCCAAGGTATTTTATGGTATTAGTGGCTATTGTGAAGGGTGTTGTTTTCCTAATTTCTTTCTCAGCCCTTTTGTCTTTTGTATACAGGAGGGTTACTGTTTTTTGTTTTTTTTGTGTGTGTGGTTTTTTTTTTTTTTGAGTTAATTTTGTATCTGGCCACTTTGCTGAAGGTGTTTATCAGCTGTAGGAGTTCCCTGGTAGAATTTTTGGGGCCACTCACGTATACTATCATATCATCTGCAAATAGTAATACTTTCACTTCTTCCTTTCTGATTTGTATCTTCTTGATCTTCTTTAATTGTCTTATTGCTCTAGCAAGGACTTCAAGTACTATATTGAAGAGATATGGAAAGAGTGAACAGCCTTGCCTTGTCCCTGATTTCAGTGGGATTTATTTAAGTTTCTCTCCGTTTAGTTTGATATTGGTTATAGGCTTGCTGTATATTGCCTTTAATATGTTTAGGTTTGTGCCTTGTATCCCTGATCTCTCCAAGACTTTAAACATGAATGGATGTTGGATATCGTCAAATGCTTTTTCTGCATCTAAGGAGATGATCATGTGGTTTTTCTCCTTCAGTTCGTTTATATGGTGGATCACATTGATGGATTTCCATATATTGAACCATCCCTGCATGCCTGGGATGAATCCTACTTGGTCATAGTGGATGATATCTTTAATGTGTCCTTCTATTTGGTTTGCCAGTATTTTGTTGAGTATTTTTGCATCAATGTTCATAAGGGAGATTGGTCTGAACTTCTCTTTCTTTGCTGGGTCTTTGTGAGGTTTACGTAGCAAGGTGACTGTGCTTCATAGAATGAGTTTGGTAATGTTCCTTCTGTTTCTATTTTGTGGAATAGTTAAGAGTATTGGTGTTAGTTCTTCTTTGAAGGTCTGTGCTGAAACCATCTGGCCCTGGCTTTTTTTTTTTTTTTTTTTTTTTTGGATGGGAGACTTTTGATGACCACTTCTATTTCCTTAGGGGATATAGGATTATTTAATTGATTTACCTGGTCTTTATTCAGCTTTGGCAAGTGGAATTGATCAAGAAAATTGTCCATTTCATTTAGATTTTCAGATTTTGTGGCATACAGGCTTTTGAAGTAAGACCTAATGATTGTTTGGATTTCCTCAGTGTCTGTTGTTATGTCCCCCTTTTCATTTCTGATTTTGTTGATTTGGATAGTGTCTCTCTACAGTTTAGTTTAGCTAAGGGTTTGTCTATCTTGCTGATTTTCTCCAAGAAGCAGCTCTTGGTTTCATTGATTCTTAGAATAGTTTTATTTGTTTGTAATTTATTGATTTCAGCCCTGAGTTTGATTATTTCCAGCCATCTACTCCTTTTTGTTGTGTCTGCTTCTTTTTTTCTAGGGCTTTAAGTGAGCCATTAAGTTGCTTGAACGAGATGTTTCAAATTTCTTCTTGAAGGCACTTAGTGCTATGAACTGCTTTCATTGTGTCCCATAAGTATGGGTATGTTGTGGCTTCATTTTCATTGAATTCTAGGAAGATGTTAATTTCTTTCTTTATTTCTTTCCTGACCCAGCTGTCATGGAGTAGCAAGTTGTTCAGTTTCCATGTGTGTGTAGGCTTTTTGCTATTTCTGTTGTTGTTGAGGTCCAGGTTTAGTCCATGGCAATGAGATAGGATACAAGGGATTATTTCATTCCTCTTGTATATGATGAAGCTTGCTTTGTAACCAAACATACGGTCTATTTTGGAGAAGGTTCCATGAGGTGCTGAGAAGAAGATAAATTCTTTTGTGTGTAGGTGTAAGGTTCTTTAGATGTCTGTTGGATCCATTTGATTTATGGCCTCTGTTAGAGATATTTTTTCTTTGTTTAATTTCTGTTTTGTTGACCTGTCCTTTGTTGAGAATGGGGTGTTGAAATTTTCTACTATTAATGTGTGGTTAATTTTTTTTATTTTTTTTTAATTTTATTTTTTTCTTATCAGTTATATTTTATTAACTCTGTATCCAAGCCGTGTCCCGATCCCTCATTCCCTCCCAGTCTCTCCCTCCCTCATCTCCATTGTGCCCCTTGCCAAGTCCACTAATAGGGGGGACCTCCTCCCCATTCATCTGATCCTGTTTTATCAGGTATCTTCAGGCCTGGCTGCAAAGCTCTCCTCTGTGGCCTAACAGGACTGCTCCTCCCTTGGGGGGTGGGGAGGCCAAAGAGCCAGTGATTGAGTTCCAGTTAGAAATAGTCCTTGTTCCCCTCACTATGGGAAACCAATTGGTTACTGAGCTACCACAGGCTACATCTGAGCAGATGTTCTAGGTTACATTCATACATGGTCCTTGGTTGCATGTCAGTCTCAGAAAAGACCCTGTGCCCAGATATATTTGGTCCTTGTGGAGCTCCTATGCTTTCCTCATCAGACTAACTCCCCTTCTTCCTTATGATTCCCTGTACTCTGCCAAAGGTTTGGTCATGAGTCTTTGCTTTGAAAACACTGCTAGTTAGAGTCTTTCAAATGCGCTCAGTAGACTCCTGTCAATGTTCAATGCGCATCCCATCTGTCTTTCAAAACAAGGATTGATCATCTTACCCCATGTCTGCTCTCTTGATTATCTTTTTTAGGTGTATAGATTTCATTATGTTTATCATATCTTATAGGTCTATATAAGTGAGTATATACCGTGTTTGTCTTTCTCCTTCTGGGATATTTCACTCAGGATGATCTTTTCTAGATCCCACCATTTGCCTGCAAATTTCATGATTTCCTCCTTTTTGATTGCTGAGTAGTATTCCATTGTGTAAAAATACCACAATTTCTGTACCCATTCTTCCGTTGATGGACATCTGGAAACATCTGGACAACCTGGAAACATCCAGGTTCTGGCTATTACAAATAAAGCTGCTATAAACATGGTTGAGCAAATATCTCTTTGTGTACTTGAGCAAACTTTGGGTATATACCTAGCAGTGGTATAGCTGGGTCTTGAGGAAGCACTATTCCTAATTGTCTTAGAAAGCGCCAGATAGATTTCCAGAGTGGTTGTACCAGTTTACATTCCCACCAGCAGTGGAGGAGGGTTCCCCTTTCTCCACAACCTCTCCGGCATATGTTGTGCCTTGAGTTTTTCATCTTGGCCATTCTGATGGGTGTAAGGTGATATCTCAGGGTCGTTTTGATTTGCATTTCCCTGATGGCTAATGAGGATGAGCATTTCTTTAAGTGTTTCTCTGCCATTCGATATTCCTCTGTCGAGAATTCTCTGTTTAGCTCTGTTCCCCATTTTTTAATTGGATTACTTGGTTTGCTGCTTTTCAGCTTCTTTAGTTCTTTCTATATACTCGATATTAGTCCTCTGTCAGATAAAAGGTTAGTGAAGATTCTTTCCCAATCTGTAGGCAGGCGTTTTGTTTTGATGACAGTGTCCTTTGCTTTACAGAAGCTTTTCAGTTTCATGAGGTCCCATTTATTGATTGATGCTCTTAGAGCCTGTGCTGTTGGTGTTCTGTTCAGGAAGTTGTCTCCTGTACCAATGAGTTCTAGGCTCTTCCCCACTTTTTCTTCTAACAGATTTAGAGTATCTGGTTTTATGTTGAGGTCTTTGATCCACTTGGACTTCAGTTTTGTGCAGGGTGATAAATATAGATCTATTTTCATTTTTCTGCATGTGGACATCCAGTTGGACCAGCACCATTTGTTGAAGATGCTGTCTTTTTTCCATTGAATGGTTTTGGCTTCTTTGTCAAAAATCAAGTATTCATAGGTGTGTGGGTTTATTTTTGGGTCTTCTATGTGGTTCCATTGATCCTCCTTTCTGTTTTTATGCCAATACCATGAAGTTTTTATTACTATTGCTCTATAGTACAACTTGAGATCGGGGATGGAGATACCTCCAGATGATCTGTTGTTGTACAGGATTGTTTTGGAGATTCTGGGTTTTTTGTTTCTCCATATGAAGCTGAGAATCTTTTTTTCAAGGTCTGTAAAGAATTGAGTTGGTATTTTGATGGGAATTGCATTGAATCTGTAGATTGCTTTTGGCAGGATGGCCATTTTCACAATGTTAATCCTACCAATCCATGAGCACGGGAGATCTTTCCATCTTCTGAGATCTTCTTCAATTTCTTTCTTCAGAGACTTGAAGTTTTTCTCAAACAGGTCTTTCACTTGCTTGGTTAGTGTCACCCCAAGGTACTTTATGTTATTAGTGGCTATTGTGAAGGGTGTTGTTTCCCTAATTTCTTTCTCGGCCCTTTTGTCTTTGGTATACAGCAGGGCTTCTGATTTTTTTGAGTTGATTTTGTATCCTGCCACTTTGCTGAAGGTGTTTATCAGCTGGAGGAGTTCTCTGGTTGAATTCTTGGGGTCGCTCATATATACTATCATATCATCTGCAAATAGTGACACTTTAACCTCTTCCTTTCTGATCTGTATCCCCTTGATCTCCTTAGTTGTCTTATTGCTCTGGCTAGGACTTCAAGTACTATGTTGAAGAGGTAGGGAGAGAGTGGGCAGCATTGTCTTGTCCCTGATTTCAGTGGGATTGATTTAAGTTTCTCTCCATTGAGTTTGATGTTGGCTATAGGCTTGCTGTATATTGCCTTTACTATGTTTAGATATGTGCCTTGTATTCCTGATCTCTCCAAGACTTTAAACATGAATGGGTGTTGGACTTTGTCAAATGCTTTTTCAGCATCTAAGGAGATGATCATGTGGTTTTTCTCCTTCAGTTTGTTTATGTGGTGGATTACATTGATGGATTTCTGTATGTTGAACCACCCTGGCATGCCTGGGATGAAGCCTCCTTGGTCGTGGTGGATGATATCTTTGATGTGTTCTTGGATTCGGTTTGCAAGTATTTTATTGAGTATTTTTGCATCAATGTTCATAAGAGAGATAGGTCTGAAGTTCTCTTTTTTCGTTGGGTCTTTGTGTGGTTTAGGTATCAGATTGACTGTTGCTTCATAGAATGAGTTTGGTAATGTACCTTCTGTTTCTATTTTGTG
The DNA here is from genome assembly GCF_907164565.1 of Psammomys obesus. NCBI lineage: Eukaryota > Metazoa > Chordata > Mammalia > Rodentia > Muridae > Psammomys > Psammomys obesus. The sequence goes on along the minus strand of NW_026585987.1, from coordinate 11,151,332 downwards.
GAATAGTTTGAGGAGAATTGGTGTGAGCACTTCTTTGAAGGTCTGGTAGAATTCCGCGCTGAGACCATCTGGCCCACGGCTTTTTTTGGAGGGGAGACTGTGAATGACTGCTTCAACTTCCTTGGGGGATATAGGGCTGTTCAGTCTTTCTACCTGATCTTGACTTAATGTTGGAAGATGGAATCTATCAAGAAAATTGTCCATTTCATTTAGATTTTCAAATTTTGTGGCATATAGGCTTTTGTAGTATGACCTAATGATTGTTTGAATTTCCTCAGTGTCTGTAGTTATGTCACCCTTTTCATCTCTGATTTTGTTGATTTGGATAGATTCTCTCTGCTTTTTAGTTAATTTGGCTAAGGGTTTGTCTATCTTGTTGATTTTCTCAAAGAACCAGCTTTTTGTTTCATTGATTCTTTGAATAGTTTTATTTGTTTCTAATTGATTGATTTCAGCCCTGAGTTTGATTATTTCCAGCCTTCTGTTCCTCTTGGGTGTATCTGCTTCTTTTTTTTCTAGGGTTTTGAGTTGGGCCATTAAGTTGTTTGTATGTGATGTTACGAATTTCTTCTTGCAGGCACTTAGTGCTATAAATTTTCCCCTGAGCACTGCTTTCAATGTGTCCCATAAATTTGGGTATGTTGTGCCTTCATTTTCATTGAATTCTAGCAAGTCTTTAATTTCTTTCTTTACTTCTTCCTTAACCCACCTGTCATTGAGTAACAAGTTGTTCAGTTTCCATGTGCATGTAGGCTGTTTGTTATTTCTGTTGTTGTTGAGGTTCAGCTTAAGTCCATGGTGGTCAGATAGAATACAAGGGATTATTTCAATCTTTTTGTATCTGTTGAGGCTTTCTTTATGACCAACTATATGGTCTATTTTGGAGAACGTTCCATGCGGTGCTGAAAAGAAGGTATACTCTTTTGAGTTTGGATGAAAAGATCTGTAGACGTTTATTAGGTCCATTTGATTTAGGGTCTCTGTAAGTGTTTTTATTTCCCTATTTGTTTTCTGTCTAGTTGATCTGTCCCTTGGTGAGAGTGGAGTGTTGAAGTCTCCCACTATTAGGGTTTTAGGATCAATGTGTGATTTAAGCTTTAATATTGTTTCATTTATGAATGTAGGTGCTCTTGTATTTGGGGCATAGATATTCAAAATTGTGATGTCCTCTTGGTGGATTTTTCCTTTGATAAGAATATAGTGGCCGTCCTTATCTTTTTTGATTAACTTGGGTTGAAAGTCTATTTTATTAGATATTAGGATGGCTACTCCTGCTTGTTTTCTGGAATCATTTGCTTGAAAGACATTTTTCCAGCCCTTTACTCTGAGGTAGTGTTTATCTTTGTTGCATAGGTGTGTTTCTTGGATGCAACAGAATGATGGATCCTGTTTCCGCAACCATTCTGTTGGTCTGTCTTTTAATTGGGGAGTTGAGTCCGTTGATGTTGATAGAAACTAGTGACCAACAATTGTTACTTACTTTAGATGTGGTGTTGGTGGTGTCACTGAGTTTCATTGCTTGTCTTCTTTTGGTTTTTTTGTTGTGTAGTTATCTATTTCCTCTGTTTCCTTAGATGTAGTTGTTTTCTTTGGTTTGGAGTTTCCCTTCTAGTAACTTCTGTAGAGCTGGGTTACTATGTAGATATTGTTTAAATTTGGTTTTGTCTTGGAATATTTTGAATTCTCCGTCTATGTTGATTGAAAGTTTTGCTGGGTATAGTAGTCTGGGTTGGAATCTGTGGTCCCTTAAGGACTGTATGATTTCTGTCCAGGCCCTTCTGGCTTTCCTAGTTTCTGTTGAGAAATCTGGTGTGATTCTGATAGGTCTACCTTCATATGTTACTTGGTATTTTTCCCTTGCTGCTTTTAGAATTTTTCCTTTGTTCTGTAGGTTCAGTGTTTTGACTATGATGTGACGTGAAGAATTTCTTTTTTGGTCTAGTCTACTTGATGTTCTGTAGGCCTCTTGTATGTTTATGGCCATCTCCTTCTTTAAGTTGGGAAAGTTTTCTTCTATAATTTTTTGAAAATATTTTCTGGACCTTTGAGCCTGATGTCTTCTTTTTCTTCTACTCCTATTATTCTTAGGTTTTGTCTTTTCATGGTGTCCTTGATTTCTTGGATGTTTTGTGTTTTAACTTTTCTGATTTTATTTTTTCTTTGAGAGACGTGTCAATTTCCGCAAGTGTATCTTCAGCTCCTGAGATTCTTTTTTCCATCTCTTGTATTCTGTTGGTGATGCTTACCTTTGTAGTTCCTGATCTTTTCTCTATGTTCTCCAGCTCCTGGTTTTTCTCTATTTGTGTTTTCTTTATTGGTTCTAATTCTGTTTTCATGTCTTGCAACATTTCGTTCATCTGTTTGAATGTGGACTCCTGCTTTTCAATGATAGCTTCTATTTTTTTGTCCGTTTCCTCTCTATGTATCACTAATTGTGCCTCTACTTCTTTGGGTATAATTGCCTGTATTTCTATGAGAGCTTTGTTTATTTCTTCTTTATTTGCCTTCATTTATGTGGACATTTCTTTGAGAGCTTTGTGCATTTCTTCTCTGTTTGCCTCAATTTTCGTGGTCATTTCTCTGAGAGCATGATTTGTTTCCTCTTGGTTAGTCTCCATTTCTTTGGTTATTTCTCTGAGGGCTTTATTCATTTCATCTCTATGGGCCTCTACTAGCTGGAGGAACATAGTTTTGAGGTCGTTTTCTTGTATAACTAGTGAATTGAAGTGTCCATTGTTTTGTGGGGTTGCTGGTGAGGTCATTATGTTCTGATTTTTGTTGGGAGTGTTCTTACGTCTGCCTCTAGCCATCTGGTTATTTATAATCCTCACTGGTTGTTCCTCGAGATTGTAGTTTGGACTATGATCCTCTCTTTCTGTTCTCTGGACTGTTTTTTCAGGAAGATGAGAGAGGTTCACTGCTTTGGGAGTGTGCACTGTATTTTCAGTTTTGCCTAAGTAAAGAATGTGATGCTGGCGCTATTTGTGTGCGCTTTTAGCGGGCGCAGTGTGCATGTGCAGATTCTCTGACTATTGCAGTGGCCTGCAAGCCACTATTACGCAGTTCTGACTGAGATTCAGGGATTGTTTGCCTGGATTGCCCTGGTGGACCCGCAAGGCAGAGGCTTCACTGTTGGGGTCGCTATCCCAAGAATCCCTCTGATGCCCACACTAGGAGTGTTGGTGGCAGGGATCTTGTCTGGTTGCTTCTGTGGAGAGGCCCTGGGTCTGGGGCAATCTCTCCCTAGAAGGCTCACTCACTCTCTTGCCGGACCAGTTGGAATGCACAGGGGTTCCCCTTGCTCACTACTCTCTGTTTTGGTCCTGCTGCGGAAGTGCACGGGTAGGCTAACAGTCAGCTCTGTGACACTGTGCCCGCAGGACTCGGTGTCCACCTTTCCTGTGTGCTGCCTCTTTGTCCTTTCCCTCTGCCAGGAGGGGTTATGTTGACTGGTCCCTGGGTGGCGTGGGAAAGAGTTAGGGTGAATGTACTCAATCCCAGATCCCGGGCCCAGATCTCTCTGCCAGAAGCAGCCTGGCGGTAGAACCTATGTTTGCTGATCCCAAGAGAGTACCGGGTAGGGTTGAGTGTCCTCAGATCCAGAGCTTGGGTTTCTCTGCTAGGGGCTGCTGGGTGAGCTGGAGAGAGGGTGCAGTGTCCTTGGCAGGCTGCCTCTCTGTCCTTCCCCTCTGACCTTCCCCTCTGCTAGGGCAAGCTTATGGAGGTGCTCTCAGGGGAGTGCCAGCAGGGGTTGGGGCTTCTCAGTCGGATCCTGCGCCCTGAGCCGGAGGCGTTTCTCTGCCAGGGATGGGGGGGGGGGCGCCTGTGATAGAACTTGCTGCTAGGCCTTATTGCACTGGACCCAGGATAATCTCAGGACGTGTAGAATGACCACAGTCCCAGATCCCGAGCTGTAGTTTGTTTGCTAGGAGCACTGGAGTTCCGGCACTGTCTTTCTTCAATTTGTGTTTTCAGCATTTTTGACAAAGAGCAGGTGGTTATAATTGTGTGAGTTTTAATATAATATTTTAACTAATTCTTGAATAATTTCATACACTGTATTCACTTTTTACTGTTCCCTTTAGCTTTTCTCAAGTCCATATTCCATTTTCCCATCCTCCTCAAAACTTCATTAAAAAAAAATAACACATCAAGATCAATTGTGATCATACTCATGTGTATGAGACTATTCACTAAAGAGTGGCACATGGATGATGAAATAGAATTGAGGGCTGAGATATGAATACACATACCTGTGGTAACCCATTTCTTTATTTTTTCCAAAATTGCCCCAGAGAAACTCCACTTACCCTCTGTACTACCACTCCCTATAAAGATTTGATGCCCTGAACATTATTGAGTACTTTAAAGGTAGTTTTTGAAAATTATTTGTTTTTACTCATGTGCGTGTGTGTGTGTGTGTGTGTGTGTGTTGATGGGATGTGTGTAAGAGTGTGAATGAAGATGCTCAGAAGTCCAGAAGAAAATAATCTGATCCCCTGAAGTTGGAGGTGTACAGGTCACCATGAGCCACCTGGCATGGGTACTAGAAACTGAACTGGTGTTTTTTTTTTGCAAAAGCATTATGCTCTATAATATAGAGAGCCATCTCTATAGGTTGTCGCTCAATTCTTTTCTCTCTCTCTACACATTTCAGGTGTGACCTATAGAAGTACAGACAAACTTCAGGAGAAAGTCTCAGTTCTGTTGAGTGTGACATTGACACACACTCAAACATGGTTGCCATTGGTTTTTCCATTAAAAAATTATTTTGTTGTATGTGTTGTGTATGTACACATATGTGTATAAGTGTGTCTGTGTGCATGAGTTCACACATATGTAGTGTAACAAGTGTGGATGTCAGATAACAACTTACAGGATGTCTTATTCTTCTAATGTATGTGTCCCCAGAGATCAAACTCAGGCATCAGACTTGTCAAATATTTATATCCAATGGGTGCTCTTGCTCCTCTAAATTTTACTTTTTGTTTTCCAGATTTTGCCTTCCCATCTAGCTTGAGTGAATATATGAAGAGAGACATCCAAACAGGGCTCTCTCTGAAAAAGCTAGTACTTGACAAATGCCCACTAAATAACTTAGTAAAATCTTGAGATATTGATAATCTTAAATTTAAGTTTTAAGATATGTGAGACTGTCATTTTTATATTAAGTTTCATTACATATTACTGGAGAAAAAATCTAAATTACAATAGCTTAAATAATGTACCTTTTCCTCATACCTAAAGGATATGCAGAGAGTAATATAAGTCAGGTCTTGAATTCTATCTCTATGGTCTTTTCAGCTACCCAAATTCCTTCTTGGTTTTTAGCATTGTTAGTATATGGAATCCACATCAAGATCACATCATCAGATACTATCGTTGCATTCTAAACGACAAGAATAGGTATTCTTCCTTAACTTTACCTCCTGAAGGATTTAGATGGATATCTCTAAAAATATTCGGACAACAGATGACTTATGTCTCATTGTAAATTTCATTATTTCACACAACAGTGCCTATCTACAAGCATTAATTAATCTTTCATCTCACATATTCCACCTTAAAGACAGAGGTCTCTGTATTAATTTAGAAAGAAAAAAAAATAACATAAGAAAGCAGCAGTCTTTGCCACAGAGAAAAATAGGAACAAACTATTGATCAGTTGCTCTTCAGTGGCATTTGATTTCTTATGGGCACATTTTCACTCATGATTCCTGGAAGAGATGGAAGTGAGCTTTGCACAGCACACAGGAGGTGCAGAACGCCTGTCTCCATTGTATAAAAATAGAATGTCAGGAAAGCTCTCTAACAACGACTTCAAACCACCAACAGTGCTGCTTTCATCTGCTGAGTTTTGCCACAGACAGGCCCCCTCCTGCAGTAAAATGTGAAAATTAACAATCTCAAAATTTACCCTGATAAACATATTTTGATAGGCATAGGGATTAATGTCAAACTTTGTTTTTGAAAGGGAAACATTTAGTTGTCATTATGTTCTAATTTTAGATGGCATAGATCACTTGTGAAGAACCTGGCTTTATCATAGGTTCAGTGCTAAAAACTGCCTGTGGTAGTTCAAATGAGAATGGCTCTCATAGGTTCATACATTTGAATGATTAGTCACTTGTTAATAGAACTGTTTGGGAAGGATTAGGAGGTATGGCCTTGTTGGAGGAGGTGTGTCACTGGGAGTGGGCTTGGAGGTTTCAAAAGTCCATGCCAGGTCCAGTGTCTCTCCCTTTCTCTCTCTCTCTCTCTTCTCCCCTCTCTCTTTTTCCACCTTTCTCTCTTCTTCCATCTCTCCCTGTCCTCCTCCCTCCCTCCCATCCCTCTTCTGTCTGCCTGCCTGTCTGCTCTGGTTCTAGATGTAAGCTGTAAGCTCTCAACCCATGCCTACCAGATGATAATGGACTAACATTCTAAAACTGTAAGCAGGCCCCAACAATTAAATGCTTTCTATTGTAAAGGTTGCCTTGATCTTGGTGTTTCTTAAAAACAACAGAACAATGACTAAGACACAGCCTAAGTTAACGACTTTAGGTTTGTTTAGTAGGAAGACTGTATTAATATGTTCCTTTCACTGCATTTTCAAAATTGAGATAAACCTATTACTCTAATGAAATACAGAAAGTCAATCATTCTTGAAAGTGAGCAATTTAATTTTCCTCTAAGATAAAAGTGTGATATGAATATTCTAAGCTGGTAGCAGTTATATTCCACACACAGGGTTTTAGTAACATTTTCTGTAGTGACCACCTTTCTATCTAATTTCAGAAAAAAAAGAAAATAATAATAATCACAGATGTGGGTGGGATATTTTTTTTCCAAAAAGTTAAAAAAAAATGTACACATTACTTCCCTCACATTCTAATGACAAACACTATACATGGCTACAAGTAAAGTTGGAAAGCAGGCTGGACAACCTGTGTTCAGACAGAACACAAAATTGAATTTTTGCCAAATCTGTATTCAACACAAATTAACAATTAATTTCTTTGTTTATTCTGTGCATCACATAATATACCTTTCACCGAAAGATTTTGAAAGGACTCATTAGATTCTCCAAGGTCTCTGATAAATGCCCTTGATTATTGACTAAATTCTCAATTTTTATGTGCCTAACTCTTAAAATCCCCTTATTTAAAAAAACCAGACAGGACATCTAATTGGCCTGTGGCAATGCTGTTACCACATGGGTCTGGCCACATTGGCTTTTTTTTTTTTTTAATTTATTTATTTATTTATTTATTTATTTATTTATTTATTTATTTATTTATTTATTTTATTTCTTGCACTTGCCAAACTTTTTCATAATCTAAGGCCCATGAGTTTGCTATGTGTGGGTCAAGAATGGAGCTCCCTGGGAGAATCATTTTTATGATTTCTTTTCAGCATTCTAGTTGCTATTTAAGTGTTGCTTCTACATGGAAGTCATCTTCAAATGACCCCACATTGCCTGTAAGACCCATTGGTATTCTCAAATAATTGATATTTTCTGAAATTCTATCTATAGGGGATTTATTTATTTACAATATTTATTTGCTACCTCCCGATCCCCACTTACTTGGGAGATTACTGTATCCATAGCCTCTCTGTGTCCATTGGTTTATGCAAATCCACAGCGTCTCAGCAGGCCTGGTGTCTCTGTATACCACTTCCTTTGACTTTCACATATAGCACCATCTCATGGGGCTCATACTGCAAGATCTCTCCCCAAAGGTGGCCCCTCCCATTTCACTTGTCTTTTAAATTTTCCACTTGTATAAGTTTATGAAGTGAAAGGGGGAAACTTTAAAAATTTGAAGTAGGGAGGGCTAATGTTTAAGACGAGAGTTCAGATAGTTTCACTGTTCCCCAGGATCATGTGAATAGATTAACTCATGTTATGCATAAGTAAATAAGATTTTGTAAGTAATTAGGGGCCATTTTCTGTTGAATCATACTTTCTCTAGATTATACTGGGTGATTGAAAATAGAGAAGACATAGAATTTTTTTTATGACTGTTAGTGGAATTTGACATGTGTGTTTTCTTTTTCTCTATTAAATTAAGGTCAGAGGACAACTTTCAGGTGTCTCTTCTTGTTGTACCCGTTGGTGCGTCAGGTCTTTGTTGTTCATGCTGCTGTGCACCACCCAGGCTAGCTCATGTCCACCTCCCATCTTGCTGTCAGAGCTCCAGGACTGCATATGTGAAACCTGGCCTTTTCCCTTGAATGCAGGTGGTTGGACTCAAGTTTTCAGGCTCTAAGACCCAACTCCCTGCTGGCTTCTTATTTTCAATATTTTAAGTTTACTTTTGAAAACAAAAATCGGTGCTGAAGGAGGCTTCTATCTTTTGCTCAGCACTTCATGGACATGAAGAGCTGTTTTATGTTATTTCATTTTTTTTTCAAGCTTTGGACCTGATGCAGTGAGTTCTTCTGCTTTGCACAGCACTGAGAGCTAGTGAATAGAGGTTGTGGGAAATTGTGGGTTGATTGGAAAGGTGTGACTGAGGTGTTTGTTGTAGTGGAATATCTGCTGATGACATTATACAGAAGTGTTAAAAAAGAACTTTCCAGATGCTGTGAGAATAGCAGTAGCTAGCACTGTGGAGCACATTAAGTAGTAAACTCCGAAATAACCTTGTGGATTTACTTTTTCTCAGCAGGGTCTGCCTAGAGATGAGGCATTCCAGGCTCAGACTTTTTAAGGGCCTCGTAAAAGATCATAGAGCAAGAGACACAGACTGGTTCTGAACTTAACTGGATTTTATTAAGAAAAACAAACAAACAAAAAAACTCCACTGATTTAAAAGACTACTACTACATTGCTTGGAATTAGCAAGTATTTACAAGGATGGCATTCGCTGACAGATATCACAGAGACTGCAATGTTAATTACCAAGGTGTCTTTCAGGGTTTACATTGTGAATCTAAACAAATGCAGAATTTAAAATATGTGTAGGTCCTTTATTCATCAGAATAGATGCTGCCCATGCAGAACAGACATGCCGTGTGCTCCTCACCTGTATTTACGGACAGGACAGGCTGTCGGGTGCAGAGACACCATCCAGCAGGGGCACAGGAGGACTCTAAAGACAAGAAAGCATCATGCACAGGATGCTGCTGAGCACTAAGTCCTGCTTTTTCACGAGGGAGTTCCCTTTTTCTGTTTTTTATCAGAACCTCAGCATCGTTAGCCTTCATGAATCTTAACTTCCAAACTATCTCCTGCGTTCTCAACGTTTCCACAATAGCACTCACTTTGCCAATTATTATCTCCTACTTTCTGAGAAGTAGGAATTTAAATAGAAGTTAGGTGGAAATTAGGTAGAAGTTTTACCTAGTCTGCAGTGATTTTCCCTCTTTCCCCTAACAAATCAGAGTAAAAGATAGAGGGAAGACTTTAAAGATTATTCAAGTCGTAAACAGAGACTTGAACACAAATCCATGCCCCCAGGCCCAGTAATATCTTGATGCACCTGTATCTCTGCACCACCTCTCACCAGTGGCCATGAGAGTGGCATGTAATGAATGACATGTGTCCACTGGCAAAAACCAGGAGTTTGTCTTGGATTTCAAAGGACTGTTCGCTTTTTTCTTTTTTTTTTTTTTTGATGATTTTTTTTAATTTAGCACTTTTTTTGCCGTTTTTAGCATTTTATTTACCTACAAATTTTAAAAATTGTTTTTATTAATTACATTTTATTTATTTTGTATCCCCCCTGTAGTTCCCTCCGTCCTCCCCTCCCACACCCCTCCCTTCATTCCCCTTCTCTACCCATGCCCCTCCCCAATTCCACTGGTAGGGGAGGTCTTCTTTTCCTTCCTTCAGATGCTAATCTGTTAGGTGTCATCAGGAGTGGCTCAATTGTCTTTTTCTGTGGCCTGGTAAGGCTGCTCCCCCCTCAGGTGGAGGTAATCAAAGAGCAAGCCAATCAGTTCATGTCAGAGACAGTCCCTGTTCCTATTACTATGTAACCCACTTGGACACTGAGCTGCCATGGGCTACACCTGTGCAGGGGTTCTAGGTTATCTCCATGTATGGTACTTGGTTGGAGTATCAGTCTCAGGGAAGAACTCTGTGCTCAGATTTTTTGGTTCTGTTGCTCTCCTTGTGGAGCTCCTGTCCTCTCCAGATCTTACTATTTCCCACTTCTTTCATAAGATTCCCTGCACTCTGCCCAAAGTTTGGCCATAAGTCTCAGCATCTGCATTGATAGTCTGCAGGACAGAGCCTTTCAGAGGCCCTCTGTGGCAGGCTCCTAACTTGTTCCACTCCAAATTTATTTAGAATGTTTACCATAAGTTTTATATAATATCCCAAACTTGAGAAACACCATCTTTCAATACACAATGTGTAAAACAACTACACAGGCGCATCTATTACCTTTATAGAATGGCTGAGGCATTGTACATCAAATTGGCGAAATTCCAATGGCATAGAAAAATTGATAAATGAAGAGTGTCAGTATGAACCATATTCTCAGCACGGTAACATTTAAAATCATTCGCACATTTTGTCTTTACATGATGGAAGTAGATGAGTTCTTTAAAAACTGGCAATGTGTGTAATTTTCACCCTCTTATCTTTACAATTTTTAAAGTTTTTATTGATTCTTTGTGAGTTTCACATCATGGACTCCATTTCCATTCATCTCCCCATCTTTCCATATCCATCCTTCACTCTTACAACCCACCTCCCACCCCCACACAAAAGAAACAAACAAACAAAATCTTGCTGTGGCAGCTGTGGTGTGTCACAAGTATACTCTTTGGCTGAAACAGGTTTACTTGCAAATGTTCATTGCAATGAATTACTGGTCTGGTTTGAGGCCTCTGGCCTCTGCTACACCATGAATATGGGATCCTTTTGGGGACTTATCTTAAATGTTCTGTTGTTGCCCTGTGTCATGGAGATCCTGCAGCTTTGGTTCTAGGACTTGCCTCTTCACATGCTCTGGCAGTTCACAGATGGGAGATGTTGGGGTGGGAGGATCTTGTATCTACCAGCTCTCCTGTTCTCATTTCTTCAGGACTGGCTCTCCCTGTGCCCATGCCAGCTCTACTGTGCTGCTCAGACAAGGTGTGATACCACTGCCCTAAATGCCATAGCCAATGAAGGATAGAGCCAACTCTCATTTCACCACCCTGGTGAGGGGGAGGGACAAGCTCTTCTGCACCCATGCCACCAGGGCCAGCTCTCCAGCATGCTGCAGCCTGTGAAGGGGCAGGGCCAGCTCTGTTCAGCCCTCACAGCTACTCAGACCAGGGACATTCACTTAGCCCTTGGTGGTAGCATAGTCCACAAGCATTGACACAGACACCCACTGCTACAGGGCCTTGGACCCAGGCACGGCCCTCGGCAGCAGTACAGACATCACAATGGTCTCAGGTGACAGCTCAGGCTACTCAGGCTACTCAGGCTATTCCTCACCACTCTTGTGTCTCCAGTTCTTCCTCTCTTTAGAGTGTACAAACCATTTCACTTCTCGTTTTCTCCCATCTCGCCACCACATATTTGCTCATTGTAGAAACACCTGCCCATGACAGTGGGTGGGCCTCTGTGTGTGTTCCATTTCTGTCCTCTCTTCACCCTCTTTTTGTTTTTTACTTTTCACCTGACTACAAAATTTAGATGCTCATGTGTAGTATCAAAAGGGAAAAGTCATTAGGTTCCTTTTACTTCATACAACAAAACATTAGATCCTTTCCTGGCCTGAAATTCCCAGTTTTACCTTGTTTTTACTGCTTCTCTCTTCTTCATGCTAATATCAGCTCTAGGCAACAGCCTTCTGGAGCCATTCCTTATAGTCCACATTTGTAAAAGATTCACTATTACCCAAGTGCTTATTAACCTATCTCTTGCTTTTCAGCACAATGGTTGCTGCTTACTTTGCCTCATACTATTACCAACTATCAACATTCTCAAGTCCAGATCAAAGATTTCCCTGAATAACTTCATTTTCTTGGTAGCCTGTAAATCACCACACCAGTCGTGGTCATATTCTAAAGATTTAATATGGCAGCTCTTGCTGTATGACCACTATGTGTATTGTGTTCTCAGTAAAGAAAGGCAACTGAGGGAAGAAAATGGGGAGGAGAATTCAGGCTGTTGTTTGTCACAAGCCCAGATCCCTGGCCCCTCTTCCAAGCTTAGATATTTCTGCTATGAGCAGTTATCCATAATCAATGCTTATCTTCCAACAAGGAAGGAGGGAACAAGTCTTTCTTTGATAGCCATATTACCACCACACCATACAGTGTCTAATATAGAGATGATTTTAACCAACATTTGATAAGTAAAGAAATAAATGAAGGAGCTGTAAAGAGAATTGCTCAAAATCTTACACAGAACTCAAGCCTAAGTACAAAATACAGTGTCACGAGTAAAAGCCAACAGGGTAATGGGAATCAGCAAAGGAAAGTCAAGAACTGTAAAGCTCTGGCATGAAACCTCCAGGATCTTCATCTTCTGCCTCATGCACATTTCCTAGGTCCTCTGTCCACTGCACTGGGAAACAATTGGTGTGGCTCTGCTATAGAACATGCTGTGACACCTGCCCACCCATGCTGAAATGCTCCAGTACACTGACTCTCATCAGCTCCTACCGCATCAGAACTACACAGCAAACCCATTCTATTTTGCCTTTCCTTCCTAAAGCATTTGAGAGACAGAGATTAGAGGATGAGGGAAAAATCATATTAGCTCAAGGGAAAAGAGTCATTTCATGGTTTTGTTTCTATGCATTCAAAGAATTGATTCACTAGGTTTTAATACATAACTGGATAGGTAATACAACAATTTTAATCTCCCAGCTTCGAGGGTGCTGACTAGATCAGCTGAGATGAGTGTGGTTATATTCATGTCCCTTTATTTGTTCTTGGGATTCACACTTTATGTCCTGATTTCTTGTGTCATCTTTGTGAGTCAATAACAGAAGAAATACTTTAACACCAAGAGAGGTCAGGTCTTTTTTCTCTTGTGCCTGTACAAACATGGAAAAATCTATAAAACTCCCAGAGGTTACTGAGAAGTTAATCTGGGCACTCTTGTATGGGCAGCTGGGCTAAGGGGTATGCTGAGTGGTAGGAGAATGAAGATCATTAAATGTAGACTTAATATATTCCACAGATGAGCATGAGGGACTCACAGTCAAATAATCCTCACATAAGTGAGGAGGTCAGTGTGATTATTTTCACTTGAGAGAGCAGCTCCAAGGGTATTAGGAATCAAGATTTGTCCAAGGTTGTCTCACTGATAAATATCCAATTCCTGTATGCATCCTGGTCTGATTCCAGTAAAGAAACAGCCACACAGTCAAAGAAGCCATGTCATGAATGTCACCTCAGGGCAGAAAACTGGGCTCCATGAAGGTTAGCCACAAAGAGATCCTGGGGGCCACATTCTACCTTTCCTTCAGTACCAACATACTGCCCAGAACCCTGAAAATAAAATCAAGCTCCCTGTGACATTCCTGAATGATCTGGGCTGAAAGGCAACATGAGTCAGAGTAACAGAGCAGGGGGCCTTTTGTGTCTTCACAGGATGAGAAACAAGGCAGAATAAATTCAACCTTCAAACAGGTCGGCTCAGTGAATTATTAAAAACAGTAGATCTTGGGTATTTGTTGAGGCAGAACAATTAATTCACTACGTTTTTATTTCCATCTCTTTGTTGTACTGTGTGAAAAATATCTAGATACTTCCTCCTTCTTTTCATTTCCTTGGCAAATATCAATTACCCACTGAGGGACTTTTCTGAGTGCTCAGGCCTCACAGATTTGGAGTCTTCCCTCTTGGGATATGGAGCCTTTTTAGTACATGGCTCCTTCCCTCTTGGGACACGGTTCTTTCCCTTTTGGGATGTGGAATTCCCTTTTGAGATGTGGTACTTTCCTTCGTGGGACATGAGGCTTTCTTGTTGGAACACGGTTCTCTTACTTGTCCTTCTCTAGGAGATTAGTTTTTGGAAAGGGGGCAATTTCAACACTATTTCTTGAGAATCAGTCTGTAACAATTTTATAAATAAAGAACAATTAACCTCTACTTGGTACATCTTTCTCTCTCTTCCCTTCCTTGCCCTCCTCTGAGTCTATTCCCATCTAGCTTTTCTTTTTTATTATTATTATTATTATTATTATTATTATTATTATTATTATTATTGAGAATAAATCCACGCTGGACATCAAAACACAGTCTCACCTAAAGAAGTCAGAGAGTCCCCACTCAGAAGCACTTACTAGAATTTCATAATTGGCTCATTTATAAAATAGTTCCTCTACTTTTAGCATAAGTATAAGAATAATGATCTCGGTATGATTGTGTATTTCTAATTACACAATAAGAAGATGAAGCTTATACTATTATTTATCCTGGAGAACTCCTAAAATTCCCAATCTGCTCTGTGCTATACGGCTAAATATTTTGCGGCAACTGAAGGCAGTGAACCATGGAAAGCTGCGCTCCCAATCGTTGGAAAAGACAGTGTGTCTACAACACGACAAAATGCTGGCCTCTGCTCATCTTCTCTCCCTCCCTGTACTCCTTCACCTTACCTGGCCTCATGGACCCGCTGTGAGAGAGTAAGGTGTAACTACAGTACTACTGCTTTCCTACAGGCCTAAGTGCAGCGCTATCTGAGTTCTGAAATTAGCTACTTTTCATATTAAAATGTCTTATTTCCATTTGAGGTTTACAAGGAACAGTACAGCAAGAGAGCTAGGTTAATGATACTTCCCTGTATGATTTTTTTTTCTCAAGGGTTTCTCTGTGTAGCCTTGGCTGTCCTGGACTCGCTTTGTAGACCAGGCTGGACTCAAACTTACAGCTATGTGCCTGCCCCTGCCTTCCAAGTGCTGGGATTACAGATGTGTGCTACTTCGCCCAGCTCTCTGTATGGGTTTTAATGTAAAATAGTCCACATTTGTTCTGGAAAAAAAAAACAAAAAACAAAATGATTTTGTACTGCTATTTTTTGTTTGAATGAAAAACAAAGAAGTATACTATATAGACAGATAGAAAGCCATTTGCTGTAACATCTAGGGAATATTTTCATCACAATAGCATGTGGTGAAATTTCTAGAACTCAAAAAGTGATCTACTGTATCATGAAATTTAAGATAAATTCATCATGACAGCAACTGTGTAGCTAATGACAGTCAACTTGTAAGTTAATGCCAAAGTCAAAACTAAGTATGATTTTAAAGTAAACATTTTAAAATATCAAAAAGTTTTTGTACAAAAAACTTCCGTATACAAAATCTCAGCACACTCAGTAACACAGACTGAGAGAAGGGAGTATACGTATTCTTGTTTTGCAGGTCTTTTCAAACCAGAAAACAAACCAACAGTTCTATCTAAAACCATTTTGTTTTCAGTTAAACAAAAACTTTGACAGGAAACCAAACCTGGTACAAAATATCACCATGAAGAGATGAGATCACACATATACATATGTATAGATAGATGACCGCAGCCCATGAAATTGTCACGGATCACCTGTTCTCTAACACTGGAATGGTGTGTCTCTTGCTAATTTTATAATGAGCTTCTCAGGAGAGAATACTTCTTACATGTTTACAGGGGACTACCATTTGATTGTTAAATGGTCAGCACAAAGCTGAGGAGAAAGCTGGTCCTAGAGTCAATCTGATAGGCAGGAGGTGGAAGTGTCTTGGTAGGTTGGGAAAGGAAATATCTGCTGTCAATATCTCACCCATTATTATTAACCTATTTTTTAAATGTTTATGGCTATAATTAAAAAAACAACATTTTTCTTTATTTAGTGTGTGCTTATGTGTGTTGCATGTGGTGTTGAGTGTGAAGGTCAGAAAGGAACATTGGATCCTTCCAAGATGGAGTTACAGGTATTTGCCAGATGGCTGAATAGCAGGTGTTAGGGGCAGAACTACAGTCCCTATGATTGCGGAGCAAACAGTCTTCATTGCTGAGCCATGTTTCCAGCCCTGGCAATATGTTTTCAGAGATGATTTTGTGGTAGATATGTCATTTCTTAAACATTCTTTTAATAATTTATGTTCTCAATTTGGGAAGTTCTACTATTTCTCTTGAAAGTGTACTGTTGAGAAATGAAGGTAGGAAAAACTCAGTGATTTCCCTCTTCAGTCAGTACTTGAGTTCAGTCAAAGAATTCTCTCTTCACCTTTTATGTTAAATGTGCACTGGAAAAGACCCAGGCAAAAATGCAAATAAAAATTTAACCATGGGCTGGAGAGATGGCTCAGCAGTTAAGAGTTCTGGCTGCTCTTCCTGCGGACTTGGCAGTTCCTAGTACACGCATGATAACTCTAAATTTTCTATGCCTCCAGTTCCAGAGGAGCCAATGCCTTCTTCTGGCTTCAGAGTACACCAGGCACACATGTGCTGTACAGACCCACATGCAAACAAAACCCCACACAATAAAACAAACACCACCACCAAACAAAACAAACAACCACCAACAACAAACCAACACAAGCACATGGCAGATACTTGCATTTTTTTCTTTAATCCTCCCTACTATAAGCCAGCGTACACTAAAGAAGACATGTAATTATCTATTTGTTTGTTTTTGATGTTTTAACTGCAGCTATTTTTAATAAATGGAGTTATAACTGTTTATATATTTTACCCTGGAAAACTATAGACATAGCAACTATTTCTGGTTCTACATCTTTGGTTTTATAATCTCATATTGTCTATGTTTGTAGGGTTTATTTTTCCATGAAAGAAAATTAAGAAACTTCATGTGTGTATTTACATTTAGAAGGTATTTGCTATATACAAAGAATTGTCAAAAGTGCCTTAAAAATGCAATTCTTTTATATTCTAAGAACTGTGGGAATTGTATTGTTGTATTGTTGTACTGTTACAATGTAAGGGAAGTAGAGACCAGAGTCAGAAAGCAATTTGCTCACACTTGCTCATTTAGCAAGTAGCAAAATGGAGATTCAAATCCAGACAATGTGATTCTACAGTTTGGCCATATGTTTTCGATCCTGGCAAGATGTGTAATCAAGCTGACAGGAAGCACATTGGTGGCACTTGCTTTCCTTTCCTTTCATGTATATGTATGAATGTTCTCAAGATCATAACAATGGTGGGGAACTAAATATTTTTTAAATGTTTGCTATTATATTTATAATTAGCTCTTTCTGGATAATATTTTCTTGGGTACTTATGGAGTTGAACCCAGAACTTTGTACTAGCTTGTCAAGTGCTCTGCCACTGAAATATATAACAAAATGAAACATAATTTAAAATTAGAATTTATCAGAACTCTTCAAATAATTTTATAGGTGTTCAGCTGTCTGGGTATGAACAGAGGTTCTCTTTCACTCTTAGATATAAATCCTATCCTTTCATTTTTTTCATCCTACTTCCTTATGGTATTTCCTCGTTGGTTTGTTTATTTTTGTTAAGAGGACATTTATTTCCTAAAGCACTCACATATTTAGAGCCTCCATCCCAAAACTGACTTGTGCCTTCATTTATTATTTGAAGTCAGTTAGTTTAGAGACTAAATTCTAAGACATGGAAATCAGCCCTGTAAGATACAAAGCCACAGGGAGGGGGGTCCTTAACTCATTGGCTATATTCCATGTTTAACAAATCTTTCCAATTTCATTAGAACAGGAACATTGCAAAGGTAATGTGAGAATTTCATTAGTTGCCTCTTTTTCCTTATCCCCTTTTCCTCACCCTCCTTTCTTCCCTGTGTCTCTCCGTTTCTCCCCCTTTCCACTCTTCCCTCCATGCATTTGTGTACAATAAATTACTTACATATGCTAAATTAATTGTTTCCTCCTTAGTAGGAACACAAGTTTAGTCCTATTCTACTAGTTTTCAGCTTCATCTGGAAAAGTTTGAACACATGGGAAGTTCGCTTGTCACAGGACAACAGGCTGCTCTGAGTGCTGTAGTTTTTATTTATTTATTTTTTCTGTCATGCCATTTTTTATTTTATTTATTTTTTATAATAATTAGTTTATTTACTTTGTATCCAAGCTGTAGCCCCTTTCCTCATTCCCTCCCAATCCCATCCCCCCTCCCTCATCTCCTTCCATGCCCCTCTTCAAGTCCACTGATAGGGGAGGTCCTCCTCCCCTTTCATCTGACCCTAGCCTACAGGTCTCATCAGGACTGGAGGCATTGCCCTCCTCTGTGTTCTGGTAAGGCTCCTCCCCACTCAGGGTGAGGTGATCAAAGAGCTAGCTACTGAGTTCATGTCAGAGATAGCCCCTAGTCCCCTTATTAGTGTACCCACTTGGATACTGAGCTGCCTTGGGCTACATCTGTGCAAGGGTTCTAGATTATCTCCATGAATGGTCCTTGGTTGGAGTATCAGTCTCAGGAAAGACCTCTTTGCCTAGATATTTTGGTTCTGTAGCTATCCTTATGGAGCTCCTGACCCTCCAGGTATTTCTATCTCCTCTTCTTTTGTAAGATTTCCTGCATTCTGCCCAAAGTTTGGTCATGAGTCTCAGCATCTGCTTTGATACTCTGCTAGGTAGAGCCATTCCGAGGCTCTTTGTGATAGGTTCCTGTCCTGTTTCCTGTTTTCTCCCTCTTCTGATTTCTGTCCTGTTTGCCTTTCTGAGTAAGGATTATTCCTATTACCCAAGGTCTGCTTTTTTGCTTAGTTTCTTTAGGTGTACAGATTTTAGTATGTTTATCCTATATTATATGTCTAATATCCATTTATAAGTGAGTATATACCATCTGTGTCTTTCTGCTTCTGGGATACCTTACTCAGGATAATCTTTTCTAGATCCCACATTCACCTCAAAATTTCATGATTTCCTTGTTTTTAATTGTTGAGCAGTATTCCATTGTGTAAATGTACCACAATTTCTGTATCCATTCCTTAACTGAGGGACATCTGGGTTGTTTCCAGGTTCTTGTTATTATGAATAAAGCTGCTGCAAACATGGTTGAGCAAATGTCCTTGTTGTATACTTGAGCATCTTTTGGATATATGTCTAGAAGTAGTATAGCTGGATCTTGAGGTAATGCTATTCCTAATTTTCTGAGAAAGTGCCAGATTGATTTCCAAAGTGGTTGTACAAGTTTACATTCTAACCAGCAATGGTTCTGCTTTCTCCACATCTCCTCTCCAGCATGTGTTGTCACTTGAGTTTTTTATTTTAGCCATTCTGATGGGCGTAAGGTGAAATCTCAGGGTCATTTTGATTTGCATTTCCCTGATAACTAAGGATGTTGAGCATTTCTTTAAGTGTTTTTCTGGCAATCAATATTCCTTTATGGAGAATACTTTGTTTAGCTCTGTACCTCATTTTTTAATTGGATTACTTGATTTGTTGCTGTTTAACTTCTTGAATTCTTTATATATTCTGGATATTAGCTCTCTGTCAGATATAGGGTTGGTGAAGATCCTTTCCCAGTCTGTAGGCTGTCGTTTTGTTCTGAGGACAGTGTCCTTTGCTTTACAGAAGCTTTTCAGTTTCATGAGGTCCCATTTATTGATTGTTGATCTTAGAACCTGTGCTGTTTGTGTTCTGTTCAGGAAATTGTCTCTTGTGCCAATGAGTTCCAGGCTCTGCCCCAATTTTTTTTCTATCAGGTTTAGTGTGTCTGGTTTTATGTTGAGGTCTTTGATCCACTTGAACTTTAGTTTTGTGCAGGGTGATAAGTATGGATCTATTTTCATTTTTCTACATGTAGACATCCAGTTAGACCAGCTCGCTCCATTTGTTGAAGATGCTGTCTCCATTAGGCCTGCTAACGAGTGAGTGTAGTTTTTGTTTTTTAGTTATATTCATTTTTAGACAATTTCACATATGCACACAATGCATGCTATTTACTCTCACCTACCAATTCCAGTCAGCATTCCTACCTCCCCACAAATCTCTCTTTCAGCTTCCTTACTATTCTCTTGTAAATTCACTGAGATAAACCAAGGCTGTTTGTATGTCTATGGACTTGGATTTCCTGTTTCGCTCTGGTGGTAGATTCTGCAGTGGGCACAAAAGTAGTGGTTCTGCTTTTCCTAGAGTTTATCAATATGCAATAGTTTTGTGGCAAAAGATCCAGGAATTCTTTTTGTTCTTTAGGCAGAAAGAGATCTGAAAGCTTAAAGAAGCCTCTGTTTAAGCACTATATTTTGTAAAACAAGTATAGTGAGAAGGCTAACGCATAGATCTTTAATATATTCATGGTACCTTTCTGACCCAAAGAGGTACCAAAGATGGTAAGAAAGAGGCATTTAGATTGCCATCTGACCTTAATTAGAGTCTACTCCCCCCAAAAAGGGAAGTAATAGTCACCATGTGGCTTGGGGAAAAGGCACGATATTGATTTTTACTGTGTTTGTTTGGTAGCAGTGAGGGATGAATTCAGTGTTTTGCATAAGCAAGGCAAGCACTATCCCATTGAGTTACAACCTTAGCCCTTATGCTATGGGTTATAGTGTACTTTTAAAAATATTTCCATGTGTTCTCTCTGTTGTCAAAGCTTGTGCTTTCTAAGTGATACTTCAACCTTAGGCTGATTAGTGACAACAAAAACAACAACAATAATAATAGTTTTTAATATGTAAAAACTGATATTGGGATGGGTGGGCAGATGAAGAAATGACAGATTATTTGAGGATACCTTAAAACCTTACCTTAGGAAAGGGAATCAAAGTTTGCTTAGGAAGAACAATATTTCCTCAAAATGATTCCCTAATACATAGCTCGACAACTCATGTAGACATTGCCTCCTATAGTTCTGAGGCAGCAGACACAAGTCTGGCTACAGGATCATCTTTTAAAAAAAATGAGTTAGAAGACAAATCCTCTGAATGAGAAGTTCACACAAATATAACCCTACTACAAGAAAATAAAAGTTTAGATGCTGAAAAGAAAGCCAAGTACGAGAAGGGCAAGGACAATATTAAAAATATGTAGACGCCTCAATGCCTAGAAGAGTAGTCTACATTAAACTTCAAATCCAGTGACTGGGTAAATAGCTGGTTAGAAACAGCTGACAAAATGTTACAAATGAGAAAACAGAGCTGGGAAAATTAACCAGCTTGTAACATAAAGGGAAAGAGACAGTTATAGGAAAAAGAAGCCAAATAGCACAAAGACTAGATTAAGAAAACCCAGACTGCAGGCTGGAGAGATAGCTCAGCAGTTCAAGGCTAGGCTCACAACCAAAAATATAAGAAAATCCAAATTAAAGTTAGTGGGAGTTCCACAAAAAAAATTAGAGAAGAAAGGAAATAATGATATACAAAGAAATAACCACCGATATTTTACAAATTTGGTTAAGATAAATCCTTATTTCAAAGAGTTCTTATGAGTTCCAAGAAGAAAATTTAAAAATAAAAATCTACATGGAAATTTATTATAAAATAGGGAAAAAGACAATGGTCTTAATAGCAAAAAAGGAAACATTGATGTTTTACAAAGAATAATATTATTTATCAGAATTCTTAGAATCACTAATGACAAGAGTGAAATGCATCTTCAAAATGTGGATGCTAATAGTCATCTTAAAATTCTTTACACAGTTGAATTATTATCCAGTGAGGATAAAGTAAAACATTTTTAGAACAACAAAAACTGGAAGACTGATCACTCAAATACCTTCATCAAATAAACTACCTCTAAAGCAGTAAACAAAAACAATAAGAATATGCATACTTATAAACAAATATGAACTGTAAACCTACTAGAAAACAATGCTTTGGGAAGAGAAATTTCAAAACAGGGGATGGAGGACCAAATAATTGTAGACAAAACTACCTTGCAAGGTAGAAGGGGGCATTGTGTATGGGTGTCGTGTATGAGTGTGTGCATGCTAAGCCTGTATGCAGAACCCAAAGAAGTTGTCTTTTCCTCTGTCCCTGACTATTTCATTAGATACCTTTGCTACATTGGCTAGTCTCACTGACCAGTGACCTACCTGAGTAAGCAGGCATAGAGCTTTCTTATCACTTCCTCCCCCAATCTGCCTG
Source organism: Psammomys obesus (assembly GCF_907164565.1). Taxonomy (NCBI): domain Eukaryota; kingdom Metazoa; phylum Chordata; class Mammalia; order Rodentia; family Muridae; genus Psammomys; species Psammomys obesus. Next base: position 11,129,380 of record NW_026585987.1, on the reverse strand, counting down.
GATCCTGGGTGTTTGAACTGAGGCCCCATCTCTTATTGCCACAGCAAGGGCTCTTACTCTGAGCCATCTTCTCAGTTTCTACAATCAGTTTTCTAATTATTATGTTCTTCAAGAGAAGGATAGGAATATTAATGAGATTTTTCCAAATTAAGTGTTCGTTAAATTTTGATTGATAGAGACTAAATAGAAACAATATGTGTGACTTGTAAACCAGTTGAAGGAAAAGAAGGAACAGAAGCATTGGTGATTAAAAAACAAAACCCAGAGTATGCAATCAGACAGAAGGGAAATGCATGAAAAGACACAGGTGGGAAGAACAAATGCAAACCTGCTGCTATACAAATGTAAACAAATTAAAATACAATTAAGCAAAATAACAGCAAAGATTAGCCAAAGACCTGGATGTGTGTGTGTGTGTGTGTGCGTGTGACCAAAGAGACAGATGGCAAATAAGAACACGAATAGATGCTCAACAAGGAAGTATAAACTAGAGGAACAACAAAATGCCAGCACGGCAGTGTGAGAGCACCCATAGTGCCAGTGCTGTGAGGGGCGCAGAGTCAGAGCAGCTCTGTGGGCTCCTGGGGGGATTCACGATGGTGTGTGTAGCTGGTCTGGAAAGTTTGCCGGAGCAGTGTTACCACTGCTAATACTGTTGCATCATCCTACCTGTGTCCAAACCCAGAGGCTACACAACCTTGATATGAACCCTAGTTTTTTATTTTGATTTTTAATTGAAATAGAATTATCAAACTTCTTTTCTACTTCCAGTCTCTTCCAGATACTCTCCTCCAAACTCCTCCCATGCCTCTACTCTTTAAATTGATAGCTTCTTGTTTTTTGTTATAGACATGTATGTGTGCATTTATATACATCAATGTATATATGCAATGTACACAAATCGATCCTGATGAGTCCATTTTGCATATATATATATAACAAAATATATAATTTTATATTTATATAGTATATAATACTATTTATATTTACAAGGCTACTCTACACTGGACAACTAATACAGGGGCTCATCTCTGGGAAAGGCAAATTCTTCTCCCAGCAGTCAAGAGTTTCTTGTAGTTCCTTGTCTGGGGGTGGATCCTAATGAAAATTTCCCCCTTCTACCTTAATGAATCTATTGGTATTGTCATTGCTCTAGTCTTGTTTTTTCAGCCATTTCTAGGAACGACTGTTTCCCAGCAGACTTCCTGGTCTTACTATCTTTCTGGTTCTTACTATCTTTCCTCCCCATCTTCTGTGATGTTCCTTGAGCCACAGATGTAGGTACTGTGATGTCGACGTATTTATTGCTAAAGGACTGGAGAGGAGAAATGGACAGAAGTGGGTACAAAGGGCAAAAATTCTAAGTTTTGCAAGGTGAATTCTTAAGACAGAATGAAAAGTTAGTGTTGGTTAGATAACTGTGTTGTATCCTGGAGGTTCGCAAAAGGCGTAGATCCCAAATATTCTCAGCGTGCACGCATGCACGCACACACACACAAACAAGATAAGATATGGAGAAAGAGAGAGGAAATAGAGAGGAAGAAAGAAAGAAAGAAAGAAAGAAAGAAAGAAAGAAAGAAAGAAAGAAGAAAGGAATGAAAAGGAATGAAGGAAGAAAGAAAGGAAGGAAGGGAGGGAAAGAGTGGAAGAGCTGTAGGATAATGGATATGCTAATTGCTTGATTGCAGTACTATTTCAAAATAAAGTTCATGCATGACCAAGTATTTGAGTGTATATTTTAAATATATGCAATTTCATATGCTAATAATGCCTTAAGAAATGTGGAGAAAAGTACAATGCAAAGAGGAGGAAAGAAAAATTAGTGAACTATGAACAGAATACAGAAAGCCAAATACTAAAAGTCTATTTATTATTAAACACACTAATATGTAGAGAAATGGAATAAGAAGAAAATATATAAAGATAATTCCAATAACAAAGTATCATAACTACTGATAACAGTAGATTTTTAGAATTCCAAGAATTACACTATATCGATACATTTGAAAATAGAAATTACTGAAATGACTTAATTAGAATAGAAAATCCCAGAAAGCTTAATGATTAAATACAAAACTGAAGTCTTTGGAAATGAACTAACTGAAAAATACATTTAGTCTGGACTATTTGTAATCATAATCCACCAAACCATCAAGGAACATATATTCCATATTTCATATAAATGTTTTGAGAGCAGGATGGAAATTAATATCATAAATCAGAATCAGACAAAGCTCATGACTAGAATGTGAGAATAATTTAAAATTAGAAACTGTGTTAATGTCATTAACCACACTAAGATTTACAACAGTAAAAGATGAATTTGGTCATGTTCCAAATACAGAAAAAGCAACTAATAAAATTCAACTCTCATTCACAGTTTAAAAAAAAAATCAACAACATCTGTTAGCAAACTAAGAAAAGCAGGTAGATTCCTTGACCAGATACAATATATGTAAAGCATGACTAATCCTGGCATTGTATTTAGTGATCAGAAAGGCTTTGTTCTAAGCATAGAAGTAAGACAAAGAACGGTTGTCAGCAGTTGTTACAGGGCTTACTGGCACAGTAAGAACAAAGAGCACACAAGGAAACCTCAGTAGAAACTATCTGAATATTTTGCACACATGTATATGAATACAAGTATAAGCTTTACAAAATGGCATAAAAGAAGGCCTGAATAGATGCAGGGAAGTCCGGAATCGGGAAGCAAAAGAGTCAATGCAAAAAAGTGAAAATTTCCCCAAATTATTATGCCAATTAATAAAATCTCAAGCAAAACCACAATAAGCCTTTCAGCACATTTGAAAAATGTATTCCAAGTTCTATCTTTTGGAAGAGTGAAACGCCAGAACTAACCAAAGAGATTTTAACAAAAAGGAAGAAACCAAACCAAAGAAAAACCACCCATCCTATCCAGGCGCGTAAATAAACTTCCCAAGGCCAAAGAGCATGGTACAAAATGAAGCTAGGTTTCAACTTGTTCCGACACTGCTACATCTACACTCTTAACTTCACCACTATCTCTCTGCTCCTCATGAAGATGGAAGTCATCTTCCAGTCACACTTCAGAGGTGTTTGCAGGACTCAGAAAAAGGAGAAGGCATGATGCGTGGGTGTGAAAGATGGAGAGAAGGAAGTTGTGATAAAGGCTCAAGCTGATCAAATGGCTGATGGTGTTTATTTAGAATTAAAAGTCTAAATGCAACTAACAGCAATGTATTTTTTTTCTGTTGCCTCTAACAGAGCAAAAACTACAATACGTAAGTTTCAGTGAACTCATGTAAGACACAACACTAAAACCATTTTATGCATTATAAAAATACCTGTATCTGTGAGAATCTAGTTGCTTAATCCTTTTATAATCTATATTAGAAATGACAGTAAATACTTGAAGGAATAGTATGATGATATCGAAGTTGTTTTATTAATGAGCAATTGGAGCACGTGATCTGAATGGTTTGCCTCCTAAAAACATTTTTCAAGGCACTTGATTCATTTGAGCTCGAATATTTTATTTATAATCAGCTGGAACTAATTTGTTAATACATTTAAACTTTCTACCCATTTGTTTTTTACCAACCAGTGTTTTTAAGCATCTACTAAACACTATAATATTCTATAGATTATTCATACTATTGTAAGAAATGTAATTCATGGTCCCCACCTATCCTCAAATTCCTTACTTTCTAATTAGTCAGATATGATCCAGACAGAACACAATTATTTTAAAAAGCAATTAAGAATTGAGCAAGATGGGATCTGGAATAAATTGCATAAAAAGAATAAACAAATAGTCTAAGTGGGGAATAATTTGACACATTCTGCTTAGCGTTTGGAGACCTCCTATTAAATAAATTTTCCATTTATGTGCGACCAGAAATGAAAAATCATAGGAATTCAGAGACCAGATACTGTTGCTGCCAGTGTGTTCTGCTCTAGTGGGAGAGCAGGCATGTACTGAAGGCCTCCTTGTGGGCTAGATATGATGGAAAGGACAGAGGGACCACAGTGGGGAAGAGTTCCAATCTGCCTGTGTTATGAACTGTAGGATTTTTTTTTGCCTTTAGCTTCATATGTTCTGGTCATATCTGGTTGTAGAAATAGGCTCCTGAAAGACATTGTGAGGACAATATAGAAACAACTGGAGGAAAATAAGGAATGGAAAAAGACTAACAATGGAAAAATCTTGTTATTTTATATTTTAGTCCCATGTCTCTGCTTATTTGTCTGCTAATATACTGTCCAAATGATAATTTCTCCTAAGAATTTGAGGTGTGGCCTATCTAGCATAGACAGCATTGTCTGTTTACTAGCAAGGCAAGAAACCAGGGAAGGGAATTTAGTTCCTTGGAATCTCCCTTTTACCCTCGCAGCTTTCTGAAGGAAAAAGTGATTGTTTTTCTTTTTCTTTTTTTTTTAACTTTGTAAAAACTTTTTGTTTTGTTTTTATTTTTAAATTTTTTTTTGATTATTACAATTTATTCACTTTGTATCCCAACTGTAGCCTCTTCCCTCATCCCTTTCCAGCCCCATGCTCCCTCCCTCCCCTCCTTCCATTCCCCTACCCAGTCCACTGATATGGGAGGTCCCCCTCCCCTTCCATCTGACCCTAGCCTATCAGGTCTCATCAGGACTGGTTGCAATGTCTTCCTCTGTGGCCTAGTAAGGCTGCTCCCCTCAGGAGGAGGTGATCTAAGAGGCAGCCACTAAGTTCATGTCAGAGATAGCCCCTGTTCCCCTTACTAGGAAACCCATTTGATCTTGTTTCATGTGGCATCTGAAGGTGGCAGCTTTGGAGGAGTGACAAACACAGGATTTTCACTGATGGATTATTTGAATCATTGCCTAGATCTCACACTAGGGTTTAATAATGGCCAAGTGACTAAAAAATATGTGTTCGGGGAGAAGGAAGAGTTAAACCTAAGGGATCCAACTCACAGAAGTTAAATTCTAGGGTCACGGGTGAGTTCTCTTCTATCCCTTCAGTGGTAGGCCTTCTAATCAATACACATCCAGAAGTTAATTCTTGTGGAATAGATAGATATAGAAAACAATCTTATATTGTTAAAACTCATATTGCGGCCAGGGAGATGGCTTACCCAACAAAGAGATCCGCTGACCCATCCCTCAGGTCTGTCAATGGAGACCCTGAATGGGGGAGTGGGAATGGAAAGGGACAAGAGATTCAAGAAGTGAAGACCAAGACAGTTTCTCTGATCAAGGTCTCAATTTATTTAAAATTCTCACACAACTTTATAAGCAGGGCAGAAGGAATGTAATTGCCTTTGGCAGGGTTACTAAGTGATTAGGAATCACAGGATGACCCACCAGAAGAGTCACAAGATACACTAATAATGGTTGCTTGGAAAGTTCCTCAGAAGTGTTACTTGGGAAGCCCCGAGGTGGGGAGGGTTAAAGTATTTCAGGAAGATGATCTTATTGCAAGCCCCAGGTCAGCCAGGAATGCACTACTGTATCCAAGCAGTAAGCTATTAAGCCATGTCAGGCCAGATGCCAAAAATTCAGGGGGCAGCAAGGTGCCAGAAGGCTCCCACAATCAACCATCAAGCCTGTCTGAGTTATCTCCTCCAGATCTACATGGAGGAAGTAGAAAGCTAACTCTCATGTAATACAAGTTCAGTTGCAATCTTTTAAAAAGTCTACACCTTATATGTTTTTTTTTTTTAAAGATTTGAAGCATATTGTGGCAACAAAATAAAAGTGCCAGAATAATTAAAATTAAAAAATGAAGAGTTTATCATGGAAAAGAGAAAAAAATGGATAGACCACATAATTGTAACACAGTGTTTAATTGTTGGTGTGACAACACAGAGAAAAAGCCATCCAAGCACCCATAATTTTGACAGTTAATTACTTGGTACTTAAGGCCTGTGCTGAGAAATTTCTATGTATTACTTCATCTGATTACAATTTCAGCCTACTGAGCAGGGTACTTTCCACATTTTATGCCTAAAGAATTTAAGGCACAAAGAATAAGTAGTTTACCTTGTCACCCACCATAAGAGTAATGAATGGGAGGAGGCAATTAGTGTCTAAATCCAGTGTTATCTTCCTCAAATGGCTGGTTGTTCATGCAGATTGATGGACAGAAAGATTATGCTACTCTAGGAAATGGGAATTTTCACAGCTATATTTGAGAATTTCAGTGTTTTTTTTTAAGTTTTTTTAATTTTTTATTAATTACACTTTATTTACTTTGTATCCCACCTTAGCTCCCTCCCTCCTCCCTTCACGATCCCTCCTTTCCACCCCTTCTCCACTCATACCCCTCCCCAAGTCCACTGATGGGGGAGGTCTTCTTTACCTTCCTTCTGATCCTAGTCTATTAGGTCTCATCAGGAGTGTCTGCATTGTCTTCCTCTGTGGCCTGGTGAGGCTGCTTCCCCTCAGGGAGAGGTGACCAAAGAGCAGGCCAATCAGTTTATGTCAGAGACAGTCCCTGTTCCCATTACTATGGAGTCCACTTGGACACTGAAATGCCATGGGCTACATCTGTGCAGGGGTTCTAGGTTATCTCCATGCATGGTACTTGGTTGGAGTATCAGACTCAGGAAAGACCCCTGTGCTCAGATTTTTTGTTCTGTTGCTCTCCTTGTGGAGCTCCTATCCTCTCCAGATCTTACTATTTCCCACTTCTTTCATAAGATTCCCTGCACTCTGTCCAAAGGTTGGCCATAAGTCTCAGCATCTGCATTGATAGTCTGCAGGACAGAGCCTTTCAGAGGCCCTCTATGGCAGGCTCCTAACTTGTTTCCTGTTTTCTCCTTCTCCATCTCTTTGCCTTTCTGGATGGGGTTTGAGCATTTTATCCAGAGTCCTCCCTCTTGATTAGTTTCTTTAGGTGTACATATTCTAGTAAGTTTATCCTGTATGTCTATATGAGTGAGTATATACCATGTGTGTCTTTCTGCTCCTGGGATAGATCACTCAAGATGATCTTTTCTAGTTCCCACCATTTACCTGCAAATTTCATGATTTCCTTGTTTTTTATTGCTGAAGAATATTCCATTGTGTAAATGTACCACAATTTCTGTATCCATTCCTCAGTTGAAGGGCATCTGGGTTGTTTCCAGCTTCTGGCTATTACAAATAAAGCTGCTACAAACATGATTGAGCAAATATCCTCATTGTGTACTTGAGCCTCTTTTGGATATATGCTTAGGAGTGGTATATCTGGATCTTGAGGAAGCGCTATTCCTAATTGTCTGAGAAAGCACCAGATTGATTTCCAAAGTGGTTGTACAAGTTTACATTCCCACCAACAGTGGAGGAGAGTTCATCTTTGTCCACAACCTCTCCAGCATGTATTGTCACTTGAGTTTTTGATCTTGGCCATTCTCATGGGTGTAAGCTGAAATCTCAGGGTTGTTTTGATTTGCATTTCCCTGATGAAAAATGAGGTTGAGCATTTCTTTTAAGTGTTTCTCTGTCATTCTTTATTCCCGTATCAATAATTCTGTTTAGCTCTGTTCCCATTTTTTAATTGGATTACTTGATTTGTTGCTCTTTAACTTCTTGAGTTCTTTATATATACTGGATATTAGCCCTCTGTCAGATATAGGGTGGGTGAAGATCTTTTCTCAGTCTGTAGGCTCTCATTTTGTTCTGATGAGAGTGTCCTTTGCTTTACAGAGGCTTTTCAGTTTCATGAGGTCCCATTTATTGATTGTTGCTTTTAGAGCCTGTGCTGTTGGTGTTCTGTTCAGGAAGTTGTCTCTTGTGCCAATGAGTTTCAAGCTCTTTTTCACTTTTTCTTCTAATTGGAACTACAGAGAGAATTTCAGTATTTCTTAAAAAAAATCTTTCATAATGTGGCTGGAAAGATGGCAGAGCAGTAGGAAACGTGTCTGCTGCCCAAGCATGAAGACCTAATTTTGTTTCTCTAATATTCATGTTAAAGCCTGGCATGGCAGCATATAGTTGCAGCTCAAGCACTGGCAGGCAGGGGAATACAACAGTTCACGCACATGCGCGCGCGCGCACACACACACACACACACACACACACACACACGGGCTCTATTGCTAGGCAACTTCTCTGAAATGGTAAAATGATGAGCTTCATGTGTAGTGAGTGCCTGTCTCAAAAAGCAGGGTGGATATCATAAGAGGAAGATATCTGCACTCAACCTTTAGCTTTCATTATGTGCAAGCACACAGACACACAGAAATAAATAAATACAATTTAAAATGCTACAAATAAATGTATAAGGAGTATGCATCAGATAGTCTATCTTCTGTTTTTTTCAAATCCCTAATTCTCCTAACATCTTGGAGGTCTGCCTGAGAATGTGACTCAAGTGACAATACATGCTGGAGAGGTTGTGGAGAAAGGGGAACCCTTCTCCACTGCTGGTGGGCATGTAAACTGGTACAACCACTCTGGAAATCAATCTGGCACTTTCTCAGACAACTAGGAATAGCGCTTCCTCAAGATCCAGCCATACCACTCCTAGATATATATCCAAAAGAGGCTCAAGTACACAAAAAGGACATCTGCTCAACTATGTTTGTAGCAGCTTTATTTGTAATAGCCAGAAGCTGGAAACAGACCAGATGCCCCTCAACTGAAGAATGGATGCAGAAACTGTGGTACATCTATACAGTGGAGTATTACTCAGCAATGAAAAATAAGGAAATCATGAAATTTGCAGGTAAATGGTGGGACCTGGAAAGGATCATCCTGAGTGAGTTGTCCCAGAAGCAAAAAGACACCCATGGTATATACTCACTCATATAAACATACAACATAGAATAAATCTACTAAAATCTGTACATCTAAACAAACTAAGCAAAAGAGAGGACCCTAACTAAAATGTTCAATCCCCATCCTGAAAGGCAAAGAGGATGAACATCAGAAGAAAAAGAAAACAGGAAACAACCTAGGAACCTGCTACATAGGGCCTCTGAAAGCCAGAGAAGAAAACAGGAAACAACCTAGGAACCTGCCACAGAGGGCCTCTGAAAGCCTCTGCCCTGCAGACTGTCAAAGCAGATGCTGAGCCTGCTGGCCAACTGATGGGCAGAGTGAATGGAATTTTATGTAAGAAGTGGGAAATAGTAAGAGCTGGAGAGGACAGGAACTCCACAAAGAGAGCAACAGAACAAGAAAATTTGAACACAGGGAACTTCCCAGAGACTCATACTCCAACCAAGGACTATTCATGGAGATAACATAGAACCCTGACAATGCAGCCACTTCTGATGAGAACTGATAGACTAAGATCAGAAAGAAGGAGAGGAGGACCTCCCCTATCAGTGCACTTGGGGAGGGTGGGACTGGGAGGGGAGGAGGGAGGGGCTTATGGGGGATACAAAATGAATAAAGTGTAATTAATAAAAGTTAAATAAAAATTAAAAATAAGAAGAGAGAACATAAGATAAAGAAAAAATATATAAATAAATACAATTTAAAATGCTACCAATAAATGTATAAGAAGTATGCATCAGATAGTCTATCTTCTGTTTTTTTTCAAATCCCCAATTCTCCTAACATCTTGGAGGTCTGCCTGAGAATGTAGTTTGATAGGTTCCTCCATTGAAAAGAAAATATTGTGCTCTATGAAACCCCTTAAGCAATCTATTCAGTTTGTGATTCTAGTATTTCAAGTACTTATTATTTTAAATCATACTTTATTGCACAATACTTTCTCTGGAGGTGAGGTCTCAAGCGGTGGCCTTAGCTGACATGGAATTGGATATGTAGAGCAGGTTGACCTAGAACTGGAAGAGATATACTTTGCTTCCTGAGTACTGGGATAAAAGGTGTGTATTACTATTCCTGGCTGTGTTGAATAATATGTTTAAGGTCTTTTTTATTACCATGACTCCTTGGAACAACCAAGGAGATGATGGTGTAGATTTTTGTCTGACTTAAGATATTTGTAGGTATGAGACACTGAACAGAGCCAGAAAGTGTGGGGCTCTTGATGCAGAGCTACATTATTTGTCTCAGGAAACCCCATCTTTGGAAAGTTGTTTTTTTTTTTCCAAAATGGTTACATCTTTCTACCTACTGGCTCTACAAAACATTCCAAATTTCACATGTATAACCTATACAGAATGAAAAAGAGGCGATTAAAAAGCAAAATAAATCCCACTCACCATCAATCAACAGCTGTGTTCTTCATCACTAACTCTTTATAGACTGTTATATAGTCATGATCTTTCTCCAGTCTCCCACTTCTCACTATATACAAGGTGACTTTGGTGACACACAGTGCAACCGTCAGGGTATGACTGATCACAGTGTGGTTGTGAATCATAAGGAATGACAAACTATTTGGGGTTATATGCTTCCAAAACATGATAAGCAATTCAGTCCCCATTTGGACAGCAAACGATTAGGACAGTTCATGAGCAAGCGCAGTTATGAGCCAGGGTGTGGTGGGGAGCACAGTGTGGCAATATAAAGGATAAATCAGAAGCCAGAGAGCAGGTTTACTTTAGTAACACTTAATCTAGTTTAGTTAGTAATCAGAGAACTTGCAGTGAGATCGGATGCTATTCAGCTTTATATTTAGCTCAGTATTTATTATGCTGAGAGAAACTCATTCAATATTGAGTAATGACTGTCCCCCACGCCCAAATTAATGGGATTCTGATGTTTCCATTTATTTCTGTGTCTGATTTCTAACTTTTTAAAAGACTTTACAAATTTATTTTACTGACTTTTTTCCCCCAGCTTTTATATTAGGTTGATTTCACCACATTTTTTTTTTTTTTAGATTTATCAACCCAAGTAATTCTGGTGGCTGTATATATGAAGAGCAGAGCCCAGTGGCTTTGCATGCCATTCATAGTATCTTGTCAAAGACAGGAGTACCTTTGAAATTTTGTGTTTTATATTACAAACAAAAGAAAAGACAAAATTTGTCCTGTTTTCCTTACTGTAACTGTGTTTATGTACAAAACAGAGCTTTAGATAATACAAAAGATTCCATTCTTTCAAATATCAAATAAAATTATGATATCCTATGGGCATATGCTATGCAACTTGTATTGAATTCTAGAACACTGCTAATTTTGATATTGTGGTTTGAAATTAATAGATATCCATCACCTTAAACATTTTTCTTCCTATTAATAATGTTATATTTTGTGGATTATTTATTGGATATTGATTTCCAAAGCTTTAATATGTCATTTGAAGTTTCAGAACAAGTACATAAATAATTCTATTTATTCTGTGGATAGTGAGTGAAATAATACCCAATAATCCTTTACTTTAGCTTCTATGTCTAACCCTCAAAATCATGCTTAGTATATTCAGCTAGTCCCAAACATATAGAACATAGGGCTGAACTGTTGACAGTCTTTTTCTCTGGTTTCCTTCTTCATGTGTGATGGTTTGAGTGAGAATGCCTCCTGTAGGCTCTGGTCCCCAGTTGGTGATAGTGTTTGGAAAGTTTAGAGGAGCCATATCACTAGGGGTAGACTTTGAGAGTTTAAAGACTGGCAACATTTTCAGCTCACTCTCTGCCTACTGCTTGTGGTTTAATATGTAAACTCCTAGCTTCTAGATAAAGCTGTTGTGTCTCTGCTGTGCCATTATGGATACAACCATCTGGAACCATTAGCTTAAATAAGCTTTCTTCTAAAGCTGCCTTGGTCATGGAGTTCATCACGGCAATAGAAAAGTTTTTAATACATCTTGTTTCTCAGTTTCTCCTTGGAAAAGTCCCATCCTCACAGGCTTGTGCCATGGCTTGTCAGTTTTGTGACAGCAATACTCTCCTGGTTTCAGTGAAAAGGTCGACAAACTTATTTGCAACAATTACCTGCTAATCAAAGAGCAATTAATATGAAGTGTTGGTCTATTCCAGGAGTTTCTTTTCCTTCTTTGGAAATCCTCCCATAAATTCTCAGAGGAATGGGAACCCGGCTACTGGTGATTCAGTCATTGATTCTTCCTGCTTAACTGAGTGAAACAAAAGTCAAGGGAGCTGGCTGCAAAGTCCTCCTCTGTGGCCTAACAGACTGCTCCTCCCCTGGGGGGGGGGGGGGGTCAAACAGCCTGCCCTTGAGATCCTGTTAGAAATAGTCCGTGTTCCCCTTACTTTGGAAAACTACTTGGTTACTGAGCTACCACAGGCCACATCCGAGCAGAAGTTCTAGGTTATATCCATAGATGGTCCTTGGTTGAGTGTCAGTCTCAGAAAAGACCCTGTGCCCGGATATATTTGGTCCTTGTAGAGGTCCTATTCTTTCCATATCATACTAACTTCCCTTCTTTCATATGATTCCCTGCACTCTGCCGAGGGTTTGGTTATGAGTCTTAGTGTCTTTGCAGCCAGCCCTGAAGATACCTGATAAAACAGGGTCAGATGAAAGGGG
>NW_026585987.1:11032675-11116621 GCF_907164565.1 Psammomys obesus | reverse complement strand
GGGGAGGGAATGAGGGAGCGGGATACAGCTGGGACACAGAGTTAACAAAATGTAACTAAAAAGGAAAATAAAATAAAAAAAAAAAGATTAGAAAAAAAAAAAAAGAAAACAAGAAAAAAAAAAGTCAAGGGAGTTTTTTCCATAGTCTTATCAAACAGAACTTTATTCCCCTCTCATGATTTAAGTCAAGTATTGTTATCCGTCTCAAGCTTCTAGTTTCTGGGGAATGAAAGAGAAAACTGATTCAGAAATTGTTAAGGGATTCCTCTGAAGTCACAGTACTTTCCATTAGCCACCAAACTACAATGGAGATACTTTGTCAGGTTGTCTTCAACAGTAGAATTCAGGAGAATCATGTTTCTAAGGGCAGACATGGGTATTCCCTCCTGAAGCTCTTATTCCAGAATGGATAAAAAAGTAGCTGTCACATGCAGAAGCTATACATTTTTAAAATACTGGAGTTTTTTTTCACTTGATAATCATATCCCAATGAGATACACTGACCAGAGGAATAGTAATTACAATAGTATTAGCCACAGATGCAAGGAGAGAAAAAAGAATATCTATGAAGTTATGATGGAACATCCCCACCATTGCTCTTGCTGTGGTCCATGACCATCCTGGGAAGTAAGTATCTTTGCTCATGCTACATCAATTGGCATCTCCTCTCAGTCATGAGATTGTTATCCCCACAATAGGTAAACTCCACACTTTATAAACCTTGGGGCTTATGGCAGTGGAGGGTTAGGGGAGTTACCTCAAGCTCAGGAAGTGTTGTGGGTCTACCTTTGCCTTTCAGGGCTCCATTGCACACCCAACTAGACCAGGTATCTTTTTAATTTAATTTTTATATTTTATATTAATTATGGTTTATTCACTTTGTATCCCCAGCTGTAGTCCCCTCCTTCCTCCCTCACAATCCCACCGTCCCTTCTTCATATGCTCATATGCCCCTCTCCATGGAGAGGTGCTCCTCTCCTTCCACCCGACCCTAGCTTATCCGGTCTCATCAGAACTGGCTGCATTGTCCTCCTTTGTGGCCTGGCAAGGCTGCTCCCCCATCCGGGGGAGGCAGTCAAAGAGCTAGCCACTGAGTTCATGTCAGAGACAGTCCCTGTTTCCATTATTAGGAAACCCACTTGGACACGGAGCTGCCATGGGCTACATCTGAGCAGGGGTTCTAGGTTATCTCCATGAATGGTCCTTGGTTGGAGTATCAGTCTCAGAAAAGACCCCTGGGCCCAGATATTTTGGTTCTGTTGCTATCCTTGTGGAGCCCCTGTACTCTCCAGGTCTTACTGTCTTCCCTTCTTTCCTAAGATTCCCTGTACTCTGACCAAAGTTTGTTTATGAGTCTCAGTATCTGCTTTGATAGAACCCTAGGTAGAGTCTTTCAGAGGCCCTCCTTGGTAGGCTCCTATCCTGTTTCCTGTTTTCTCCTTCTTCCAATGTACATCCTGTTTGCCTTTCTGAGTGAGTATTGATCCTCTTACCCAGGGTCCTCCTTCTAGCTCACCTTCTTTAGGTGTACAGATTTTTGTAGGTTTATTCTATTTTATATGTCTAGTTTTGACTTATAAGTGAGTATAAACTGTGTATGTCTTTCTGTTTCTGGGATACCTCACTCAGGATGATCTTTTCTAGTTCCTACCATTTGCTTGCATTTTTCATGATTTCCTTGTTTTTAATTGCTGAGTGGTATTCCATTGTGTAAATGTACCACAATTTCTATATCCATTCATTAATTGAGGGAAATCTGGGTTGTTTCCAGCTTCTGGCTATTACAAATAAAGCTGCTATGAACATGGTTGAACAAATGTCCTTGTTGTATACTTGAGCATATTTTGGATATATGCCTACAAGTGGTATAGCTGGATCATGAGGAAGCACTATTCCTAATTATCTGAGAAAACATCAGATTGATTTCCAAAGTGATTGGAACAGTTTACATTCCCACCAGCAATGGAGGAGGCTTCCCCCTTCTCCACACCCTCTCCAATATGTATTGTCACTTGAGTGTTTGATCCTAGCAACTCTGATAGGTGTAAGGTAAAATCTCAGGGTTGTTTTGATTTGTATCTCCCTGATGACTAAAGACATTGAACATTTCTTTGTTTCTCTGCCATTCGATATTCCTCTACAGAGAATTCTCTGTTTAGCTCTGTACCCCATTTTTAATTGGATTTCTTACTTTGTTGCTTTTTAATGTCTTTAGTTCTTTATATATTCTGGCTATCAGCTCTCTGTCAGGTATAGGGTTGGTGAAGATCCTTTCCCACTCTGTAGGCTGTCATTTTGTTCTGATGACAGTGTCCTTTGCTTTACAGAAGCTTTTCAGTTTCATGAGGTCCCATTTATTGATTGTTGCTCTTAGAGCCTGTGCTGTTAGTGTTCTGTTCAGGAAGTTGTCACCTGTACCAATGAGTTCTAGGCTCTTCCCCACTTTTTCTTCTAACTGATTTAGTGTGTCTGGTTTTATGTTGAGGTCTTTGATCCACTTGAACTTTAGTTTTGTGCAGGGTGATAAATATGGATGTATTTGCATTTTTCTACATGTAAACATCTAGCTAGACCAGCTCCATTTATTAAAGATGCTGTCTTTTTTCCATTGTATGGTTTTGGCTTCTTTGTCAAAAATCAAGTATCTATAGGTATGTGGGTTTATTTCTGGGTCTTTAATTTGATTCCACTGATCCACCATTCTGTTTCCATGTCAGTACTATGTGGTTTTTATTAGTATTGCTCTGTAGGACAGCTTGCTATCAGCAATGGAGCTACCTCCAGACAATCGGTTGTTGTACAGGATTGTTTTAGCAATTCTCCGTTTTTTGTTTTTCCATATGAAGTTGAAATTTTTCTTTCAAGGTCTGTAAAAAATTGTGTTGGTATTTTGATGGGAACTGCATTGAATCTGTAGATTCCTTTTGGCAGGATTGTCATTTTCACTATGTTAATCCTACTGATCTATGAGCATGGGAAATTTTTCCATTTTCTGATATCTTCTTCAATTTCTTTCTTCAGAGACTTGAAGTTTTTGTTAAACAGGTCTTTCACTTGCTTGGTTAGAGTCACACCAAAGTACTTTATGTTATTAGTGGCTATTTTGAAGGGTATTGTTTCCCTGATTTCTTTCTCAGCCTTTTTGTCTTTGGTATACAGAAGGACTACTGATTTTTTTTTTTTTCTTTTTAGTTACATTTTGTTAACTCTGTGTCCCAGCTGTATCCCGCTCCCTCATTCCCTCCCCAACCCCACACTCCCTCCCTGGTCTCCTCCCTGCCCCTTTCCAAGTCCCCTGATAGGGGAGGACCTCCTCCCCTTTCATCTGACCCTGTTTTATCAGGTATCTTCAGGGCTGGCTGCAAAGTCCTCCTCTGTGGCCTAACAGACTGCTCCTCCCCTGGGGTGGGGGTCAAACAGCCTGCCCTTGAGATCCTATTAGAAATAGTCCGTGTTCCCCTTACTTTGGAAAACTACTTGGTTACTGAGCTACCACAGGCCACATCCGAGCAGAAGTTCTAGGTTATATCCATAGATGGTCCTTGGTTGAGTGTCAGTCTCAGAAAAGACCCTGTGCCCAGATATATTTGGTCCTTGTGGAGCTCCTATCCTTTCCATATCATACTAACTTCTCTTCTTTCATATGATTCCCTGCACTCTGCCGAGGGTTTGGTTATGAGTCTTAGTGTCTGCTTTGAAACACTGCTAGGTAGAGTCTTTCAGATGCCTTTTGTGATAGACTCCTGTCATAAGTTCAATGCACATCCCATTTGTCTTTCTAAATGAGGATTAATCACCTTCGCCTGTGTCCACTTTCTTGATTATCTTCTTTAGGTGTGTAGATTTCATTATGTTTATCATGTCTTGTAGGTCTATATAAGCGAGTATATACCAAGTTTGTCTTTCTCCTTCTGGGATACTTCACTCAGAATGATCTTTTCTAGATCCCACCACTTGCCTGCAAATTTCATGATTTCTTCCTTTTTGATTGCTGAGTAGTATTCCATTGTGTAAAAATACCACAGTTTCTGTATCCATTCCTCCGTTGATGGACATCTGGGTTGTTTCCAAGTTCTGGCTATTACAAATAAAGCTGCTATGAACATGGTTGAACAAATGTCCTTGTTGTGTACTTGAGCAAATTTTGGGTATATACCTAGGAGTGGTATAGCTGGGTCTTGAGGTAGCACTACTCCTAGTTGTCTGAGAAAGCGCCAGATTGACTTCCAGAGTGGTTGAACCAGTTTACATTCCCACCAGCAATGGAGGAGGGTTCCCTTTTCTCCACAACCTCTCCAGCATGTGCTATCACTTGAGTTTTTCATCTTGGCCATTCTGATGGGTGTAAGGTGATATCTCAGGGTCGTTTTGATTTGCATTTCCCTAATGGCTAATGAGGTTGAGCATTTCTTTAAGTGTTTCTCTGCCATTCGACGTTCCTCTTTCGAGAATTCTCTGTTTAGCTCTGTTCCCCATTTTTTAAGTAGATTACTTGGTTTGTTGCTTTTCTGCTTCTTTAGTTCTTTATATATACTTGATATTAGCCCTCTGTCAGATAAAGGGTTGGTGAAGATTCTTTCCCAATCTGTAGGCTGTCTATTTGTTTTGATGACAGTGTCTTTTGCTTTACAGAAGCTTTTCAGTTTCATGAGGTCCCATTTATTGATTGTTGCTCTTAGAGCCTGTGCTGTTGGTGTTCTGTTCAGGAAGTTGTCTCCTGTGCCAATGAATTCTAGGCTGTTTCCCACTTTTTTTTCCAGCTGATTTAGAGTATCTGGTTTTATATTGAGGTCCTTGATCCACTTGGACTTTAGTTTTGTGCAGGGTGATAGATATGGATCTATTTTCATTTTTCTGCATGTAGACATCCAGTTGGTCCAGCACCATTTGTTGAAGATGCTGTCTTTTTTCCATTGAATGGATTTGGCTTCTTTGTCAAATATTGAGAATTCATAGGTGTGTAGGTTTATTTCTGGGTCTTCTATGCGATTCCATTGATCCTCCTTTCTGTTTCTATGCCAATACCATGCAGTTTTTATTACTGTTGCCCTGTAGTACAGCTTGAGATCGGGAATGGAGATACCTCCAGATGATCTGTTGTTGTACAGGATCGTTTTGGAGATTCTGGGTTTTTTGTTTCTCCATATGAAGCTGAGAATCTTTTTTTCAAGGTCTGTAAAGAATTGAGTTGGTATTTTGATGGGAATTGCATTGAATCTGTAGATTGCTTTTGGCAGGATGGCCATTTTCACAATGTTAATCCTACCAATCCATGAGCACGGGAGATCTTTCCATCTTCTGAGATCTTCTTCAATTTCTTTCTTCAAAGACTTGAAGTTTTTCTCAAATAGGTCTTTCACTTGCTTGGTTAGAGTCACACCAAGGTACTTTATGTTGTTAGTGGCTATTGTGAAGGGTGTTGTTTCCCTAATTTCTTTCTCAGCCTTTTTGTCTTTGGTATACAAGAGGGCCTCTGATTTTTTTGAGTCGATTTTGTATCCTGCCACTTTGCTGAAGGTGTTTATCAGCTGAAGAAGTTCTCTGGTTGAATCTTTGGGGTCGCTCATGTATACTATCATATCATCTGCAAATAGTGACACTTTGACCTCTTCCTTTCCGATTTGTATCCCCTTGATCTCCTTTAGTTGTCTTATTGCTCTGGCTAGGACTTCAAGTACAATGTTAAAGAGATATGGAGAGAGTGGGCAGCCTTGTCTTGTCCCTGATTTCAGTGGGATTGATTTAAGTTTCTCTCCATTGAGTTTGATGTTGGCTATAGGCTTGCTGTATATTGCCTTTACTATCTTTAGGTATGTGCCTTGTATCCCTGATCTCTCCAAGACTTTAAACATAAATGGGTGCTGGACTTTGTCAAATGCTTTTTCAGCATCTAAGGAGATGATCATGTGGTTTTTCTCCTTCATTTTGTTTATGTGGTGGATTACATTGATGGATTTCCGTATGTTGAACCACCCTTGCATTCCTGGGATGAAGCCTACTTGGTCATGGTGGATGATATCTTTGATGTGTTCTTGGATTCGGTTTGCAAGTATTTTATTGAGTATTTTTGCATCAATGTTCATAAGAGAGATAGGTCTGAAGTTCTCTTTTTTTGTTGGATCTTTGTGTGGTTTAGGTATCAAAGTGACTGTGGCTTCATAGAATGAGTTTGGTAGTGTTCCTTCTGTTTCTATTTTATGGAATAGTTTGTGGAGAATTGGTGTTAGTACTTCTTTGAAGGTCTTGTAGAATTCTGCGCTGAAGCCATCTGGTCCAGGGCTTTTTTTGGAGGGGAGACTGTTAATGACTGCTTCTATTTCCTTGGGAGATATAGGACTATTCAGTCTTTCTATCTGATCTTGACTTAATTTTGGTAGATGGAATCTGTCAAGAAAGTTATCCATTTCATTTAGATTTTCAAATTTTGTGCCATATAGGCTTTTGTAGTATGACCTAATAATCGTTTGGATTTCCTCAGTGTCTGTAGTTATGTCCCCATTTTCCTTTCTGATTTTGCTGATTTGTATGGTTTCTCTCTGCTTTTTAGTTAGTTTGGCTAAGGGTTTGTCTATCTTGTTGATTTTCTCAAAGAACCAGCTTTTTGTTTCATTGATTCTTTGGATAATTTTATTTGTTTCTAATTGATTGATTTCTGCTCTTAGTTTGATTATTTCCAGCCGTCTGCTCCTCTTGGGTGTATCTGCTTCTTTTTTTTCTAGGTTTTTCAGTTGGGCCATTAAGTTGTTTGTATGTGATGTTACAGATTTCTTCTTGTAGGCACTTAGTGCTATAAATTTTCCTCTGAGCACTGCTTTCAATGTGTCCCATAAATTTGGGTATGTTGTGCCTTCATTTTCATTGAATTCTAGAAAGTCTTTAATTTCTTTCTTTATTTCTTCCTTGACCCAGCTGTCATTGAGTAGTAAGTTGTTCAGTTTCCATGTGCGTGTCGGCTTTTTGTTGTTTCTGTTGTTGTTGATGTCCAGCTTTAGTCCATGGTGGTCAGATAGTATACAAGGGATTATTTCAATCCTTTTGTATCTGTTGAGGCTTGCTTTGTGACCAACTATATGGTCTATTTTGGAGAAGGTTCCATGCGGTGCTGAAAAGAAGGTGTACTCTTTTGAGTTTGGGTGAAAAGATCTGTAGACATCTATTAGGTCCATTTGATTTAGGGATTCTGTGAGTGCTTTCATTTCCCTATTTGGTGTCTGTCTGGTTGATCTGTCTCTTGATGAGAGTGGGGTGTTGAAGTCTCCCACTATTAAGGTATTAGGATCAATGTATGATTTAAGCTTTAATATTGTTTCATTTACGAATGTAGGTGCTCTTGTATTTGGGGCATAGATATTCAAAATTGTGATGTCCTCTTGTTGGATTTTTCCTTTGATGAGAATATAGTGGCCCTCCTTATCTTTTTTGATTAACTTGGGTTGAAAGTCTATTTTATTAGATATTAGGATGGCTACTCCAGCTTGTTTTCTGGAACCATTTGCTTGAAAAACATTTTTCCAGCCCTTTACTCTGAGGTAGTGTTTATCTTTGTTGCATAGGTGTGTTTCTTGGATGCAACAGAATGTTGGGTCCTGTTTCCGTAACCATTCTGTTAGCCTGTGTCTTTTTATTGGTGAGTTGAGTCCATTAATATTGATAGATAATATTGACCAATGCATGTTAGTTCCTTGTGTAATGGAGTCGATGATCTTACCTTGTTTCATTGCTTGTTTTCTTTTCATTTTTGTTGGGATATTATCTGTATGCCCTGTTTTCTTGGGTGAATTCGTTTTCGTTGGATTGGAGTTTTCCTTCTAGTATCTTCTGTAGGGTTGGTTTGCTGTATAGATATTGCGTAAATTTAGTTTTGTCATGGAATATTTTGTTTTCTCCATCTATGTTGATTGAAAGCTTTGCAGGGTATAGTAGTCTGGGTTGACATTTGTGATCTCTTAGAGTCTCCATGATGCTTGCCCAGGCCCTTCTGGCTTTCATAGTTTCTGATGAGAAGTCTGGTGTGATTCTGATAGGTCTACCTTCATATGTTACTTGGCCTTTTTCCCTTGCTGCTTTTAATATCTTTTCTTTGTTCTGTAGATTTAGTGTTTTGACTATGATGTGACGTGATGTGTTTCTTTTCTGGTCTAGTCTATTTGGTGTTCTGTAGGCCTCTTGTATATTTATGGACATCTCTTTCTTTAAGTTGGGAAAATTTTCTTCTATGATTTTTTTGAAAATATTTTCTGGACCTTGGAGCCTGGAGTCTTCTTTTTCATCAATTCCTATTATTCTTAGATTTTGTCTTTTCATAGCATCCTTGATTTCTTGGATATTTTGTGATTGGAATTTTTCTGATTTTACTTTTTCTTTGAGAGAAGTATCAATTTCTGCAAGTGTGTCTTCAGCTCCAGAGATTCTCTCTTCCATCTCTTGTATTCTGTTGGTGATGCTTACTTTTGTGGTTCCTGATCTTTTCTCCAAGTTCTCCAGCTCAAGAGTTTTCTCACTTTGTGTTTTCTTTATTGATTCTAATTCTGTTTTCATGCCTTGCACCATTTCTTTTATGTGTTTGAATTTGGATTCCTGTCTCTCTACGATGGACTCTATTTCTTTGTTCATTTCCTTTTTGTATGCCACTAATTTCTTCTCTACTTGTGCCTCTATTTGTTTGGCTATGTTTGCCTGTGTTTCTTTAAGGGTTTTGTCTATTTCTTCTTTCTTTACCTCCAATTGACTGGCCATCTCTTTGAAAGATTTGTTCATTTCCTCCTTATGAGCCTCAAATAATTGAGCAAGCATGGCTTTAAGGTCATTTTCCTGTGCTTCTGATGAATTGGAATATCCATCGATTTTGGGGTTTGCTGGTGAAGTCATGATGTCCTGATTTATGTTGGAAATGTTCTTTCGCCTACCCCTGGCCATTGGCTTATCTGAGACCTTCCCTGTTTGTTTTTGGATTCAGCCGATCAGACTGGTACTGTCTCTCTCTCGAGTCTGGAGAATTCTTCAGGAAGTTGAGAGAGGTCCCGTGTCCTTAGCGTATGCTGAGGACTAGCTGTACCTGTGGGAGGAAAGTACGCAGGCGCAAACAGAGGCAAATGCAAGCGTGCGTGCGTGTGTGTGTATATGTGTGTGTGTGTGTAAGTGGGTGTGGGCGTGTGTCTCGAGGGACAGAGTGATGGCTAATGTTGAACCCTTGAGTGTGTGGGAGGGGCTCTGCAATGTATATGTCGCAGGCGCTAGTGATGATCGCAGCGCAATTTCTGGCATTAACTGCCTTAACTCCTCAATTAGACCCACAGAGCAGGAACTTCAATGTTCCAAGTGCCCCTCTGTTTCCCAAAGTGGGTATATGGGTGGGAGGGGGTTCGATGCCTGGCTTCTGTTTTAGAAGAAGCCAGGATCAGTGGAGCTGCAGATTCTCAAGGGTGCACTCACTTACAGGCAGGACACTTGGCAGAGATCGGCGTATCTGGGCTGTCTGCTCTCTGGTTTGGCCCTGCTTCTTTGATGTGCTCCGCCAGTTCCGTCTGCTGTCACTGCCAGGTTATGAGGTCTTGCTGCAGCTGGAGGTTTCAGGGTGGTCACGTCAGTGGGAATCGGGGTAACCAGCCTTTCTGTTCTCTGGTTTGGCCCTGGTTAGTCTTAAACTGGAGGGCTGATGTGCCCCGCCAGCTCAGTGCTGCTCCGCCGCCAGGTTAGAAAGTCCCGCTGTAACTGGAGACTGGGTTGCTAGTCCAGATGCTTTCTGGGAAGTCCTGGGGTCTCTTCACTGTGCTCTCCAAGCTTCGGAGGCCCAGCGCCTGGTGTGTCTAGCTTGTATGGCGTTTCTGTCTGGTTTTGGTGAGTATATAGCGTATTCTCTGTCACTGTGGGATTGGGCGGGCCGTACCGTCAGTGATCGCGATCCTGCGGAGCTAGTATGGCGTCTAGCAGACTTGGGCCCTGGGAGGATGGTGCAGCTGCCGCTCGTGAATCTGGGGCTCCGAGACACAGTACTGCTGGCCTTTGCCGATAAAGGACTTGGGGCTCAGCCTCAGTGGCTGCAGGCCCCAGGCAGTTAGGTCTGCGCTGAGAAAGGTGAGTCCGCTGTGCCGAGGAGGAGGGAGGTCTGGGGGAGGGGAGTGCCGAGAGATCAAAGGATCGTTTCTCACCTTCCACAAACAAGTCCCTGGGTGACCCGAGACCAAGGTTTTCACCTCCGGCGATGTTCCCTGTTGTTTAGAAAGTCTCTCCGTTGTTTCCCTGGCTTCAGAAGTTCTTCCACTCATCAACTCAGAACTTTTTCTCTTCCACAGCTTGGAAACTGTGTGTGCTAGTCGCCATCTTGGCTCCGCCCCCCCTGATTTTTTTTTTTTTTTTTTTAGTTAATTTTGTATCCAGCTACTTTGCCGAAGGTGTTTATCAACTGAAGGAGTTCTCTAGATGAATTTTTGTGGTTTCTCATGTAGACTATCATATCATCTGCAAATAGTGATACTTTGACTTCTTCCTTTCTCATTTGAATCCCCTTGGTCTCCCTTAGTTTTCTTATTGCTCCAGCAAGGACTTCAAGAACTATGTTGAAGAGATATGGAGAGAATAGGCAGCCTTGCCTTGTCCCTGATTTCAGTGGGATTGATTTAAGTTTCAATCCATTTAGTTTGTTATTGGCTATAGGCTTGCTGTATATTGTTTTTACTATGTTTAGGTATGTGCCTTGTATCCCTGATCTCTCCAAGGCTTTAAACATGAATAGGTGTTGGATTTTGTCAAATGTTTTTTTGGCATCTAAGGAGATGATCATGTGTTTTTTCTCCTTTAGTTTGTTTATATGATGGATTACATTGATAGATTTACATATATTGAACATACTCCTGCATGACCAAGCCTACTTGGTCATGATGGATGATATCTTTTATATGTTCTTAGATTCTGTTTGCCAGTATTTTATTGAGTATTTTTCCATCAATGTTCATAAGAGAGATAGGCCTGAATTTCTCTTTTTTGGTTGGGTCTTTGTGTGGTTTAGGTATCAAGGTGACTGTGGTTTCATAGAAGGAGTTTGGTAATGTTCCTTCTGTTTGAGAAATAATTTTATGAGAATTTGAGTTAGCTCTTCTTTGAAGGTCTGGTAGAATTCTGCCCTGTAACCATCTCGCCCTGGGCATTTTTTAGAAGAGAAACTTTTGATGTTGCTTCTATTTTTTGGCGGGGATATAGGACTATTAAATCTTTCTATCTGATCTTGATTTAATTTTGGTAGATGCAATCTATCAAGAAAATTGTCCATTTCATTTAGATTTTCAAATTTTGTGGCATATAGGCTTTTGTAGTATGACCTAATGATTGTTTGGATTTCCTCAGTGTCTGTTATTATGTCCCCCTTTTTGTTTCTGATTTTGCTGATTTGTGTAGTTTCTGTCTGCCTTTCAGTTAGTTTGGCTAAGGGTTTGTCTATCCTGTTGATTTTCTCAGAGAACCAGCTCTTGGTTTCATTGATTCTTTGAATAGCTTTATTTGATTCTAATTGATTGATTTCAGCCTTGAGTTTGATTATTTCCTGATGTCTACTCCTCTTAGGTGTGTTTACTCTTTTTTCTAAGACTTTCAGGTAGGCCATTAAGTTGCTTGTATGAGCTGTTTCAAATTTCTTCTTGAAGGCACTTAGTGCTATGAATTTTCCTCTTAGCCCTGCTTTCCTTGTGCCCCATAAGTTTGGGTATGTTGTGCCTTCATTTTCATTGAATTCTACAAAATCTTTAATTTCTTTCTTTATTTCTTCCCTGACCCAGCTGTCATTTACTAACAAGTTGTTCAGTTTCCATGTGCATGTCAGCTTTTTATTATTTCTGTTGTTGTTGAGGTCCAGCTTTAGTCCTTGTTGGTCAGATAGAATACAAGGGATTATTTCAATCTTCGTGTATCTGTTGAGGCCTGCTTTTTTGTCCAATTATATGGGCTATTTTGGAGAAGTTTCCATCAGGTGCTGAAAAGAAGGTATGCTCTTTTGAATTTGGGTGACAAGTTCTTCAGACATCTATTAGGTCCATTTGATTCAGGACCTGTAAGTTCCTTTATTTCCCTATTTAACTTCTGTCTAGATGATATGTCTCTTGGTGAGAGTGGAGTGTTGAATTATCCCTCTATTAAGGTGCTGGGATCAATGTGCGATTTAAGCTTTAATAATGTTTCATTTACAAATGTAGGCGCTCTTATATTTGGGGCATAGATGTTTAGAATTGTAATCCTCTTGGATTTTTTCTTTGATCAGAATGAAGTGCCCCTCCTCATCTTTTTTGATTAATTTTGTTTAAAAGTATATTTTATTGGATATTCGAATAGTTACCCCAGCTTTTTTTCTAGGTCCATTTGCTTGAAAAACATTTTTCCATCCCTTTACTCTGAGGTAGTATTTTTCTTTGTTGCAGAGGTGTGTCTTTTGGGTGCAGCAGAATGTTGGATCCTGTTTCCGCACCCATTCTGTTAGTCTGTGTCTTTTTATTGGAGAGTTGAGTCCATTGATATTGATAGAGAATAGTGACCAATGAATATTAGTTTCTTTTATTGTGGAGTTGTTGGTGTTACTGTGATGCATTGCTTGTTTTCTTTTAATTTTTTTTTTTGAGAAGTTATCTGTATCTTCTCTTTTCTTGGGTGTAGTTGTTTTTGTTGGATTGGAGTTTTCCTTCTAGTATCTTCTGTAGGGCTGGTTTGTTGTATAGATATGCTTAAACTTAGTTTTGTCATTGGAATATTTTGTTTTCTCCACCTATATTGATTGTATGCTTTGCTGGATATAGTAGTCTGTGTTGGCAACTGTTAGACCATCTATCTTATTCATTGGGAAAAGGTAGCTAGGACTCCGTAGTTCTTTCAGTCTACTGAATCTCTTCCCATGGAAATATGCTTCTCAGAGCTGCCTCCCAGATTCTTAAAACTAAGCCATTTCTCTTAAACCAGACCAATTCTGTATTTGGCCATGGTAGCACACTTCACACTGTGTCCAGCATGCCATATGCTGAGTTGTGTCACAGTTAAGCAAGAGGATGCAGAGTAGGTCTGGGTATTTGGAACATTTTACTCACTTGGCCCGAGGAAGGCATTGGCCTGCATCTGCTCCTGAGTACAGCTTTTGGACCTGATTCCAATTCTGTAAGCAAAAGGTAGTCCAAGATCCACCTCACTGGGCTCTGACCCAACGATAGGTGCCCAAATCTTTATTCCTCTTGGGAAGTTTTCATTCAGCCAAGCTTAATTCATCAGATATCTCTTTTGAGCAGCAGAGGGATTATGTTTGGGTGTAAAGTGGTTGTTGAATTAGAATATTTTGACTCCAGAGCAAGCTCTTTGGTCTAGCCACCATCTGCTTTCTGCTCTATACCTCTCTTTCCTCTTTCACTTCACTATTCCCATTAAAGTGTTATGGAATTTTTAAAGCATTTTTACTATTCTCAAATCTGTCAATGGGTTTTTACCAGTGAAGAATCCCCAAATAAAGACAGTAAAGGTGGGGTATTCATTCTTTCTAAACCCTGTCTCTAGCATCTGACTCTGCTCATTGAGCCCTTGTTGCTCTCATAGCCCCTACATTGTAATGTATTCTTTCCAATTTCTGGAGCTATTCCTGACTTATCCTTATGCTTTGGAAGTAGGGGATAAAATTTCAACTGTAAGTAACTTCAAGGTACCCCACAATCTGATTTCATAGTTGTGTTATAAATATCCTTTTTTCCTTACCCTAACTGTCTTGGAAAGTTTGCTTTTTGCTAATACTTTGACTAATCACTTCATAGGACTGTTGACTTTAAACTTGAGAAGTTAGATTTCAAGCAGATAACATCCTTCCTGGTTCTAAATTTGCTTAGCAATGATGAAAGGTGAATTTCTTCTTTGAATATTATTTAATAAGTAATTTATATAACCATGAAATGGAAAATGAAACTAAGAATCTAAGTGATTAATATGCTTGATGAATGCTTGATGAATTCGGAATTGATCAAGGTCAGTGTAAACTGAATGGTCAGTGAAACTCATCAATAAGCTTGTAATTAACATCAACAGCAAAGAAGTATTTTTGTATTTTCTAACCTGAACCTGTGATAGATATATTAAAAGCTGCACTGAAGCACATGACCTGTGATGGTGTTCTAAAATGTTGTCAAGGTATTGGTCCATCTTAGACAAAGTCTCCAGGAAATGAATAACTCATGGACTGAGCACATACAATATTTGCAGTCAGTGACTGGACTCAACACATCAGTGTTGAGTGAATATAAAGCTTTTTAGATTTCTCAAACTGAAATACTCTTTTTGAAAAGTCAGAAAATGCATGTAGTTTTGAACTTCCATTGTATTGTACATAAGTGTCATCTCTTACCAATTTTCTAGTTTTAATTAGAAAATAATGACTACTTTTGGTTTTGCCTGTAATAACCTACCATTTTTCTTTGAAATAACTATACCAGAAAAACATACACTAATGTAAGAATCATATGATAATTATACTCATAATCACCATCCAGGTTAAGAAATAAAATATCTGCAATGCAAAGTATTACATTCTACGGGAGTCAGAAATTTGTCTTTTTTTTCCCCCCACTCTCTTCCCTGCTCATGTGAATACAAAGCAATGACCAAAATAGACAAACAGCTTTAAAACTCCCTTTGCAATGGGCAAACCACACTGTCACTGAGCTGTAATGAAACATGAGGCTATTGTCTGGGCCTCAGAGGGTCATGACTCCATGTGAATAGTTCACTCCATCCAAGGCCTTGCTCCTCTGGGCCTATAAAACATTCAGCGCATTGTTCTTCAATCAATAAATAGCCTCCAGATATTCAACTTCAAGAACAGCTTATCCTAGTAAATTCTGGATTTGGTTTGACCAAATGAATGAGAGACTTTTCCTTATTTTTTGAGTAGCCAAGCTGTGTACTTTTAAAATAGATACTTTAAAATATTTTCATGTGTTTCTCTTGAAGTAAGAGATTTAAAAACATAAAATTGACTTTTCATGTTGTAAAGTACAAAAAAAATTTGATACTTTCAGCAAATTGAGAATTGAAAATTACACAAGGAGTTGAAAGCCTTTTCAACACATAGTCATGAGACCATTGCCTGAATTTATTATGGAAATGGGAAAATTTAGGGCAGGAAGCTAATCCAGTCAGCTAAAACTTCCAACAGCTCAAATTCATTGACTGGTATAAATAAATATTAGAAAATTGAAATGGTTATCTTCTATCAGAATTTCCCAGAAGTTCTTGTTTCAAGTTCCTTATATGCTTTTGAAAAATATTCAAAAGTTTACTGGGCATGAATTTATTGCTTCCAGAGGTAATCTTGCTTATTCTTACTCCTTACACATTAACATTATCTTTAGCATCCCGAAACTTTAGTATATCTCTTTTCACACTGGAGGTGTTAGATATATATTTTCACTTAATTTGAACTGATTTATGTAAAAAAAAAAAAACCAAACAAATAAACAAAAACCCTAAAAAACAAAAGCTGGTGCTATTATTTGCTGGATTGGGCATGGTGATAATCTAACTTTAATCTAGAATTCAGTAGGCAGGGGCAGGAGGATTTCTGTAAGTTTAAGGTTTGGTTTACATAGTGAATTCCAGGGCAACCAGCAGTACGTAGGGAGAACCTGTCTCAAGATAAAACAACAACAACAACAACAAAACAAAAAGCAAAATAAAACCTCAGAAACATTTCCTTTCACCTTGCTTACCTTGTGCCTGAAAATGAGCGCATTCACAGCACTGCCTCTCTTATATCCAACAAGATTTGTGACTTCTTTCCTATTCTTGGGCTCATTCACTTACAATCTGTACTTTGTAAGTATAAAAATAAGTAACTCATAACTAGGCAGCAGCCTTTAATTATTTTCAATATACTTTGGTTGAGTGTTAACTCCCAAAGTAACCATAAACTCTAACCAGTTTGAGCCAACAAATTAATATGATTCCCTCTTATTGTATTTTCATTTTGTTTTGTTTCCATTTGAACCTTGTATCATTAGAAAATATATTTCCTTGGTTATCTTTTCAGCACTCATTTTTTTGTTTGTTTGTTTTTGTTTTTCTAAATGTGCCACATGCTGCATATATTTGACCACATTTGTAAACCAGTCTGGATAAATCCAACCAGAGGACAGTATAGAATAGACACTCTCGTAAAATAAAAATGTTTATAGTGAGAGAATAAGAGGGTTAAAGAGACATAAAAAGACAGAGACAGATACAGACAGAGGCAGAAAGACAAAGATAAAGAGATAAAGAGAAAGCAAGGGGAGAGAGGTACAGGATGAGGGAGACAGGGGTGAGGAGACCAGAGAGGTTGCTCAATGGGTAAATAATCCTAACCCTAACCCAGCCCAAACTCTAACCCTAACCCTAACCCTAACCCTAACCCTAACCCTAACCCTAAACCTAACCCTAAACCTAACCTAAAGGTGTTTGGTGCCAAGCCTGAAAAATCTGAGTTTGATCCCCAGAACAGAACCCACATGGGCCAAGAAGAAAACCGACTTTGGCAATTTCCCATTGACCTCCACATCTGCACAAAAGTGAATGAATAAATGTTGGAAAAAAAAAACTTTCTTAAGAATAATATCTAATGCAGTATGTTTGTTTCTAGCTAAGCTCTAAAAAGTCTGTTAGTGGGGACAGATAGTATCATTCTCTTTGGCATTGGGGACTCTGAGATATGTTTTTGAGGGACTAGACATAGTGACTAAGGACCAGTAATAAAGACAAAAAAATCTTTGCGAGGCTGAAATAAGAAATGGCTCTGTTTTAGGGGACAGTTCACACACACACACACACACACACACACACACACACGGCACGTGGACTATATAACAAGAACATTATTCAGAGCAAATGCCAAACATTGTCACTGTCACTACAATTCAAACATCTACAACCAGGTTCTCCCATCCTTTACCTAAGGTAGTCCCACAACTCTATGAAGAGACAAGGAGTAAAACAGCAGAGAAGGAAGAGTTTGTCATCTGACAACAAATGAAACCCCTGAATTCCTGAAAGGTGACTAAGAAACAGAAGAGGACTAACTTCAGTATAATGTAAATGAAAAGGAAATTCAGAAGTGCAGCCTAATAAGGATTTGTTTAAGAATTTATTAGTTTGTGTTACAAAATGCAGTGATTTAGATTGTTTTGAAGACAATGCTGCACTACAGGAAAGCACTGAGGACATTATCTAATGTATTTGATGTGTTTCTGCCTGTTAAATCTATGACTAACAAAATACATGATTAATCCCAGTGCAATAATTACCAAACGCTTTATAACATATACTGGAGAGTGAGTGTTTTGGGAATGTCTGCATGTCATATCCGATTGGGGAAACAAAGTATCCTCTAGCATCAAGGCAATGCTGTGCAGAATCAGCATGTGATAGACCCAGCTTGTACCCAAGCTTGTACCCAGCTTGTTCTGGCATTTGGCAAGCAGTCTGTGCGTGCCTGGCTCTCTGATAGACTGTATTATCCTTCCCCCTGCAAAGTTGGAAAGTGAGAATGGTATGCTGTTCTCTACACAGCTACCTCTAAAATCCCAAGGACAGAGGAAGATAATGGAAGACAAGAAGAAAAGCAAAGGAAAAATCCACAACCCCAAACACTTTTTTGATAAAAACAAACAAACAAACAAACAAAAAGCCTCCAGCGGATGGCAAAAAGTGGTGTTTTGTGAGCATGACTGAATCAAAGGCTTGTATTTCAAGGAGATTTTTTTTGTTGTTTTTTTTCTGTAGCACAAACATGATTAAGGGCAAAGTGTGTTATTTTAGGTTTTCATTATTCATAAAAGAAAAGTAAATAGTCCTGGACAAACAAGACAAAAATGAACAGTAGGACTTCAGAGGCACTCTAGCCCTCAAATTCAAGAATTTAATAACCAGACTATGTGTTTCCAGGTTTCTTTTCGTCTTACAGAAAAAAAAAATCAACAAGGTGTTTTGTTTTGAGTCATTTCAGAACAGGTGATTTATTGATATGGGTTTAACTTTTGCGAATGTTCTCTCCTCCTTTCTCCAGACCATTCATTCATTCTATGCTTCTGCAGTCAGGGCTGCTCTGTGGCTGCAGATATCCAAGGCTACTCCAAACTCTCAGCTGCCTGCAACAGAAGAGCTTAGGACAGTGAGATTAAAACAAAACAAAACACTTATAAGTGGTATAGTTGGATCTTGAGATAGCTCTATCCCTAATTGTCTGAGAAAATGCCAGATTGATTTCCATAGTGATTGTACAAGTTTACATTCCCACCAGCAGTGGAGGAGGGTTCCCCTTTCTCCACATCCTTTCCAGCATGTATTGTCACTTGAGTTTTTGATGTTAATCATTTTGATGGGTGTAAGGTGAAATCTCAGGGTGGTTATGATTTGCAGTTCCTTGATGACTAAGGGTGTTGAAGATTTCTTTAAGTGTTTCTCTGCCATTCACTATTCCTCCACTGAGAATTCTGTTTACTCTGTACCCCATTTTTTAATTGGATTACTTGATTTGATGCTGTTTAACTTCTTGAGTTCTTTATATAATTCTGGATATTAGCCCTCTGTCAGATACAGGGTTGTTGAAGATTCTTTCCCAGTCTGTAGGCTGTCATTTTATTCTAATGATTGTGTCCTTTGCTTTTTAGTTTCATGAAGTCCCATTTGTTGATTGTTGATTTAAGAGCCTGTGTTGTTGGTGTTCAATTCAGGAAGTTGTCTCCTGTGCCAATGAGTTCAAGGCTATTCCCCACTTTTTCTTCTAACAGATTTAGTGTGTCTGGTTTTATGTTGATGTCTTTGATCCACTTGGACTTTAGATAAACACACTAAAATCTGTACACCTAAAGAAGGTGAACAAGAAGGAGGACCCTGGGTAAGATGATCAATCCTTACTCAGAAAGGCAAATGGGATAGACATAGGAAGAGGGAGAAAACAAGGAACAGGACAGGAACCTACCACAGAGGATCTCTGAAAGACTCTACCTAGCAGGGTATTAAAGCAGATGCTGAGACTCATAGCCAAACTTTGGGCAGAGTGCAGGGAATCTTATGAAACAAGGGGGAGATAAAAAGACCTGGAGGGGACAGGAGCTCCACAAGAAGAGCAACAGAACAAAAAAATCTGGGCAAAGGGGTCTTTTCTGAGACTGATACTCCAACCAAGGACCATCCATGGAGATAACTTAGAACACCTGCACAGATGTAGCCCATGGCAGCTCAGTGTCCAAGTGGGTTTCCTAGTAATGGGAGCAGGGACTGACTCTGATATGAACTCAATGATTGGCTCTTTGGTCACCTCCCCCTGAAGGGGGTACAGCCTTATCAGACCACAGAGGAAGACAATGCAGCTAGTCCTGATGAGACCTGATAGGCTGGGGTCAGATGGAAGGGGAGGAGGACCTCCCTATCAGTGGACTTGGGGAGTGGTATGGGAGGAGATGAGGGAAGGAGGGTGGGGTTGGGAGTTGATGAGGGAAGGGGCTAGAATACAAAGTGTATAAACTGTAATTAATAATAAAAACACTGAAAAATAAAAATAAAAACAAAACAAACAAGCAAAAAACCCTCAACATCTTATAAAATTAACTCCTAAAAAGAATGAGGAAACTCAGGCTAGCTGAAAAGATCCTCACATCTCTGTCTCTTATTGTGCATGTTCACCAAATGGGAGGCTGAAAGCTTTGCTTCTGCTTCAATGGTGCACCCTGTCATAAAAACACAATGTCTGGGGACAGAGATGCCCTGCAGTAAGCTGTCCTGGACTTGAAGACCAAAGACTTATACTCAGAAGATTGAGTAAAGGACAAGCATTTGGTGATAGCTATGGACATCAGAGAAATGGGCTCTCACAGTAAGAGCCTGGAGCCCTGCATGGTAAGGAGAGCCTTTTCAGCTGGAGAGGCTTGATTGATACTGTGACACATAGCACAGGAATAGCAAGTTGTGGTCCAAGGAATGAGAAAAGAGAAGGTTTTGCAACAAATTATCTATCCATGCAATGTTTCCTTTGCCTAACTCTAAAATTTTATTGTCTCTATGGGCATGTATGACCTTTCAGTTTAATTCTCATTCATTCTTTCCTCCATGTAGCTCATATTTGGTGAAAGCGATTTCTGTGCCAAGAACTCAGGTCTTCATGCGAAATGTACATAGACTGATCCAAAGTGATAGTAAAAGCTAATGTTTCTCAATCATTTTCTTAGTGAACTATTCTTTGTATTTACCAGTTAACTTGTTTTATAGTCATCAAAAAATAGTTCCATCAGCCCCATTGATAGATGAGGAAACCGATACGCACGAAGAGGGAAAGATACTATTTCATGTAATAGTTATTAAATATCTCCTGCATGACAACCACTGTGCTTTTTTGTGCAATGCATTAACAAGTAAAATAGATTTGGTCTTATTCTTGTGGAATTCAGTATGTATTGGTGGAATAGAAAATAAACAATTAAAAATTAAGTTTGAAGTTTGTTATAAATCCTAAGTAAAAGTTCCTCATGTCTTAGAGACAAAGCAAAAGATTGAATGAATTAGACACGTGGGATAGTGTAGTTTATTTAAGGAGACAGCATCTAAGTTGACTCGAATATGAAGGTTAACAGGCAGTGTGATCCCAAGAGCAAGGCTCAGTGGGGATAGACTTGGTGTGTTCAAGAAAGAGGAAGAAGCCGAATGTGACTAGAGCTCTGGAGAGTGGTCCACGCTAAGTGGACCCCACGGACACTGGATCACTGCCAAAAACAATAGAAAACACTCTTTCCTTTAATTTCATAGAACAATTCTAGGGCAGCAATTGGGGAAATAACAAGCCATCTTGCTGTGAAAAACAGATTTCCTTGGGTTTTATCATAAATAAAGCATGTGTTTCTTTAAGGTCCAGACCATTCTACCCTTTTAAAGCCGTCCAGGACCTTGGAGCAGAATACCACAAAGAACCAGGTTGTTCTCTTTTCTGGTTCTCTTCCAAATCATTCCCTTGCAGTCAGGTCTCTTTTGAATTTGCCTCTGAGCTATGCCAAAACAGTCAAGGCCAATTATTGATAAAATGTGCTGTTTTTCTCTATATATTTGTTACATTTCTTTCACAGACAAACCTTCACCCTCCCGTTTTCTTATTATTTAGTCATCATTGGCTCATCCTTCTCCCTGACTCACTGCACTTGGAAGGGTGATCATTATGAACCAGGAAATAAAAACAGCTGAAAGATAATGCAGTTTGGTGGTCTCGGGAGTGAGAGGGATACGCACTGTACCTTGTTCCCAGTTTTATGGAGTTGAGTTTAGCTTCTTTATTTGGAGACTTAGACTCACTGTCAGAGATCTTCTGACTATCCAGAAATGAACTCCAAATAGAGAAGCTAAAATAAAAGTTTATTATAAAAACATATTGATTTTTTATTAATAAAAAATTATCAGCTGAGTTCTTATTTTTTATTCAGTATTTAAAGAAATAATCCAAATCATGAACAGTATAATATCATCTAAACTTAAAAGCCTCTCATATAGACATAACACAGGTCACACATGCAAAAATCTCTGTGTTTGTCCTTATTGAATGCTGCTATCTCTGCTCATGTGTGTTTGTATGTCTCTGTGTGGATGCAAGTATCTGTGTTGATGTGCGTCTATGTATGCTTGCATTTATCTTTCCCAAATAGGTTGGCACTGAGAATGAGAAAGCACAAAAGGCAAGATTGAGGGAGGGAAGACAAGTTCACAAACCGATGATTAGCAAAGAAGTACCTTGACAGCTCATTGTTCTAAGAGTGGGACGACAGCATTCACAACACAGAGTTTTCTGAAGTGTGGAATCTCATGCTTCACCCAAGACCAATCGGTCAAGTTTTAACAAGCTCCCCAATGAACCAGATATGCATTACATTTAGACAACACATTGTGAAGTATTGTCTAAATGGTCGCATGTATTTGAGATTTTTGTTCTCACCCCCTGTGTTTATGTGCTGGCAATTTCCTCTAGCAGATCATATCCCACTCAGGATTAAACCATTGTTCTAACTGTAGGTGTCCAGTGTAGTTTATCATAGAATTTATTATTCTTTGTGATAAGGGTGATTTTCCGGCCTGCTTCTCCTCACTGTAATATAAACACCATAAAGAAATATCCAGATAATACTTGTATGCTGTTTTATTTCAAATGCCTGTCCAAATGCTTGATATATAACAGACATTCAATAATTATGTATCAAATGATCAGTTCTTCAGAGGAGGAAGCAAGTCATTGGAAACACTTGATGGGATTCACTTCCTTTTTCCTTCTTGCCTGTTTTACTTTTTTAAATCTTTCTCCCAATCCCTGTCTCTTCGGAGCTATAGCAGATCATGTGTCTAATAGGTGCTCAGTTTATTTAATGATTTTTTTAAATTGTTAGATAAATATTCCCCAGCAAAACTTGTGCCATAAAAGAGCTTCTAGAGTAGAGATCGAGCGCCTGGAAATCACCCAGAACAATAAAAGACATTATGAAGTAAAAAGAGCAACGCATCATACTACACACACCAACAACAACAACAACAAGTAGCTGGGTGAACTAAGTCCCCAGACTACGTATTCTATTGATTTTTAACCAAAGTCAGAAGCAACCCCTTGTATGTGAGTTTTCTGTTGCTGTGTGCTGGCAGAACAGCTTCAGTGTAGAAAGGCACAATGGAAAATATATGTGAGATAAGCTGCAAAGATGAGCATTGCAGGTAGAGATGACTAATTCAAAGTTCTGGCGGACTTCGGAAATTATCTGCCTATAAGGTTCGCACAAGAGAAAGCTGTCTCTACTTGGTAACTATTGATACTTGTGCCATCTGATTCTTTATTGTGAAGGCTCTCTGGGTATCGCAGGATACCTACTGGCATTCTCGGCTTCTACCTATCATATGCAACCCCAGCCCATCATATGCTAACAGCAGCCTCCTTGTGTTCTTATAGCCAGAATGTCTTCTTATATTTTCAGATATCCCTGAACCAAAATCACCCTTGACTAAATATCACTGATGCAGGTGGCTCCAGGGCAGAAGAGCCTGTTACTATGGCTCACTATCTGGCAAACTGGGCTGTTAAGTTTATGTAATTCAAATTACACACACACATATACGCACACAAACACACACATGTCTCAGTATCTTCCCTTTGTGAAAGTTATTTTTTCCCACTGTTGTGATTCTAGGTTAGCAGTTTGTGATGTTGTCATTGGTTTAGTAATGCACTGCACAGCAAAGCTTCAGGGCGTGGATCCATTTAACTTAATGCCAAGCAGTGCCCAGCAGAAAGCACGTTGGAATGGAAAGGGGGAAGTCTGCTATGAATGCTTTGTGGGAAGTTGCAAGTAATTTAGTCTTTCATTTCCTTTTCTTATAGATCTGTTGGTAATCTTTTTTTCTTCTTTCCTTTTTCAGCATTTTTTTAAAAATATTTATTTATTTATTTATTCATTTATTTATTTATTCATTTTACACCCTAACTGTAGCTCCCTCCTTCCCTGCCAGTCCCATCCTCCTTCCCTCTTCCCTCTACCCCACTCTTCTACCCATCAGAAAAGGGGAACTCCCCCCCCCACCAACCCACCCCAGCACATCAGGACTAAGTATATCCTCTTCCTAGGTGGCCTGGCAAGACAGCTCCACCAGGGGAAAGTGATCGAAAACTATGCAACAGAGTCCTTGTCAGAGACAGCTCCCCTTACTAAGGAACCCACATGAAGAACAAGTTGCCCATCTGGTACATATGCTTAGGGGGTCTAGGTCCAGTCCATGCATGGTCCTTGGTTAATGTTTAGTCTCCACAAGACCCTGGACCCAGGATAGTTGTTTCTGTTGGTCTTCTTGTGGAGTTCCTGTCCCCTCCAGGTCCTTCTATCCTTTCCCCCACTTTTCCACAAGGCTCCCTGCACTCCGCCAATGGTTGTCTGAGTCTCAGCATCTGTTTCTATAAATTGCTGGATGGAGCCTATCAGAAGACAGCTATCCTAGGCTCCCTTCTGCAAGCATAGCAGAGTGTCCTTAATACTGTCAGCTCTCTCCTTTGGGGTGGGTCTCAGGATGGGCCAGACATTGGTTGGATAGTCCCTTAATCTGTGATGATCATATGATTTTTTTTCCTTTCAGTTTGTTTATATGGTGGGTTACAGTGTTGGATTTTCATATGTTGAACCATCCCTGTATTCCTGGGATGAAGTTTACTTCATCATGGTGGATGATGTATTTGATGTGCTTTGAAATTTGGTTTGCAAGTATTTTTGCATCAATGTTCATGAGGAAAAATGGTCTGTAATTCTTTCTTTGTTCAGTCTTTTGTGGTTTAGGTATCAGAGTGACTCATGTTTCAGAGCATGAGTTTAGCAATGTTCCTTCTGTTTCTGTTTTATGAAATAGTTTGAGGAGTATTGGTATTATCTCTTCTTTGAAAGTCTTCACTAAAACAATCTGGTCCTGAACCTTTTTTTTTTTTTTTTTTTTGGCGGGTGGGAAAGGAAGTTGGGAGACTTTTGATGACTGCTTCTATTTCCTTAAGGGTTATAGGACAGTGTAAACTGTTTACATGATCTTGATTTAACTTTGGTAAGTGAAATCTATCCAGAAAATCTTCCATTTCCTTTAGATTTTCAAATTTTGTGACATACAGGCTTTGAAGTAAGACTTAATGATTCTAAGGTCATAGTCCTTTTTACCCTCAGTCAGGGGGGCAGCCTCACAGAGGGTGGTGTTTAGGAATTTAGGAGGAGTAATCAGAGGCTAAAGAGCTATTTAGCACTCCATAGATTGATATTGAGAAGCACTGATATTGAAGCACTGAGAAATACTAGCTACAGAAGATGGGATTGTAATAACCAGTCAAGTTGTTTGTGATGGCACGTTTGAATTCTTGTGAAGTAGGAATTGTCAAAGTAAATGTTTTAGGAGAGCTGGATACAAGGAAAATTACTAGGTCACAAAGCCTGATGGTGAAAATACGGAAAGCAGGGGATCTTGTTGATGGATGTAGGGCTGGAACTGTGTATATTTTTCTCTCAGGTTAAATCCATTCTAGAGACTGAAGCAAGTTAACTTTTGAGGAGGAAGTCTGAGCTGTGACAACAGGGATGATTGGGAAACTGCTAATCTCAAAGTGGTACTTGAAAGCTGTTTCAGGGGTCCACACAAACCAACAGAACACTAGTATTACAATGAAAAGAAAACAAACAAAAACAGCTCTTTGATAGGCTATTTTCTTTTCTAAAATAGTAATTAACTCAACACAGTACAACTTGAATATTATGTGGCTTGAGGAGCAGAAAAAAGTTGAAGATAAACCCAATGAGAAGACAGATGAGGGAGATTGAAAGAAGACAATGGCAAAGAAAGGAAAAGAAACTAGGGAAATGTTGAATATTCTAAGAGGTTTACCAGCACCAAGTGCTCAGAATGGTTGAACAGAATTTTGGTTTAATTTTATAATGATGGCATTAGCCATGTACATACCATGCTATGTGCCAAGAAATAGTAATGAGGTCACACAGACGACAGGAAGGCTGTCTTTCATAGTCATCTGTAGCACTCCTAAGGTTTCTCATAACTCTCTGTACTCATAGTCTTACAAGAGTAAGAGGAGGAACCATAGTTGGAGAATAGAAAGCATGAATAATCTTTGGCAGCAACTATTGCTCTGAGATGTCAGAGTAGAATTCAGTAAGAGGGAGAAGGGCTGATGAGCCTGTGTAAAGCAGCTTAGTTTGGCATAACATGAAAAAAATGGTTATTATTGATAGAAGTAGCTATTTCACGTCTGTAGTGTTTCTTTATGCAGAGTTTTGAATGATTTCTATGGATAAAATATTTTTTACTTCTATAGCTAGATGCTATAATGAGCCCAGATATTTAAAAGTTAACTTCTTAAATATGTTTTGTTTTGTTTTGTTTTGTTTTGTTTTGTTTTGTTTTGTTTTTGAAAGCTTTCAGTCTGGGCTTAAAGTCGAGTGTATACGGGGAAAGTTTTAGGTGGAGAGTAAGATACAAAGATAGAGGAAAAAGTTGGTAACCATAATCAAACATCCAGTGACAATTAGAAATGTAGAGATTATGAAGTCAAGGGAAGGAACGTCCACCATGACTGTTAAGGGTGCTTCACCACACAGGAAGAAATGAAGTTAGGATTTGGACTTCCTTGTTGGAAAGATAAAAAGAAAAACCCCTCCAGTGTCCTTTACTTCTCAGGAAACATGGCCACAACACCAACCACTTTTGTTCTGCCCCAGAAACCAGTCACAAAAACAAGTCCACCTTCTTATATCCTCACCCAGGAGTCATTTTTGTTCACAATGGAAGATAACACTCATTCTTCCTTACTACTTCGGCATTCCTTCTGTGATCTTATGACAACCAAGTTATCAAGTACCCAAGAAACTTGCTGTAGGATTCTCAGGGGGATGGAGGAGGAGACAGAGGCTCTTGTCACAAGCAAGCTCAGTGTTTTGCCAGGGAAAGGACGGATGGTGTTTTTACTGTGACACAGTCAGAGCCTGGATTCAAAGGTACAGCTGTGGCTATTGGAACCAAATTCATATGCACCACTCAGACTTGAATTTGCTGGGTCATTTACTCTGAAGTTGATTTGATACATCTTCTTCAATATATATCATCACCTATAATTTTGTTATTTGAAATGAAGCTATGGTCAAACACAGAGAGCAACCAAAAATTCATCTGGATGATCTTGCATAAATAATACTGAAGGGATATTGAAAAAGGAGCACCAGAAGCTAGTCTATATTATCTTTATTATTAAATATAATGGATATAAGTCTTTAGATCTTCAAAACAACAGTAAATGTGGTATTTTTCTTTTGTTTTATACTTGGACATGAGGTGACTAGGACTCTAATTTCTAATAAACATTTCCAAACCTTAATCCTGCAACTTCAATATTTATCTCCCCCCCCGAAGAGCTTGTACC
This sequence comes from Psammomys obesus, assembly GCF_907164565.1. NCBI lineage: Eukaryota > Metazoa > Chordata > Mammalia > Rodentia > Muridae > Psammomys > Psammomys obesus. Next base: position 11,089,674 of record NW_026585987.1, on the reverse strand, counting down.
GCCACCCTGTGTACACTTGTGAAGATGATGTTTGCTTAGTCTTAACTAGTTATAACAATATAAAACTTTAATTGTTGTTATGTTTATGGTGCTACATAGTATATATTTCTAGTCCTACTATGCTATTGACTCATTCCTTATAAGAATCTCGTGAAGCAACATTTTAATTTAATAGTATAGAAAATAAAAGCCATATCAATGGCCTGAAAGCCCTCCAGTTTTAAGCCATGAATCTTGGCCCTATTCCTCCACACCTCCTTTAATGCTGCCTACAGTGCATTGCATTGCCTCGTGCATTTTAATCCCAAGCCTATTTAAATCAGCCCCTCCCTCTCTCATTTTTTTTTTTTTTTTGAGACAGTTTCTCTGTAGTGCTAGCTGTCCTGGAAGTTGCTCTGTTTAGCCTGGCTGGCCTCAAACTCACAGATCTGCCTGCCTTTGCCTCCTGAGTGCTGGCACTAAAGGCCTGTGCCACCACACCTAGCAATGAATGAATTTTTAAAGTATACAACTTGGAAGCTAGTATATTTTGATATCAGATTCTACATATCAGTTTTTCCTCTAAGAAAAAATATTTTACTTATTTTTTTATTCATTCATTCATCCATTTTATATCCCTACTGAAACCCCCTCCCTCCTTTCCTCCCAGTCCCACTCTCCCACCTTCTTCCCCATCTACCCCTTTCCTTCTCTGAAAAAGAGAGCTCCTTCCTTCCCACTTCCCATACCAACTTCATATCAACACATCAAGACATATCCGGACTAAGCACATCTTCCACTGAGCCCAGACAAGGCAGCCCAGCTGAAAGCGGAAAGTGATCCAAAAGCGGGCAATGGAGTCCATGTCAGAGATATTCCTTGCTCCAATTGCTAGAGGACCCATGAGAAGACCATGCCATCCATCAGCTACACATGTGTAGTGGGCTTAGGGTCAGTCCATGCATGCTCTTTGGTTGGTGGTTCAGTCTCAGTGAGCTCCTGTGAGCCCAGGTTAGTTGATTCTGTAAGTTTTCCTGTCCCCTCTGGGTACCTCTATCCTTCCCCCAACTCTTCCACATGATTCTTTGAGCTCCACTTAATGTTTGCCAGTGAATCTCAGCTTCTGTTTCAATCCATGGCTGTGTAGAGCCTCTCAAAGGACAGTTATGCTAGACTCATGTCATGTGTGTCTTTCTGGGTCTGTGTTACCTCATTCGGGATGATACTTTCTGGCTTCATCCATTTGCCTACAAATTTCATGATTTCCTTATTTTTAATAACTTAGTAGCATTTCCATTGTGTAAATGTACCACATTTTCTTTATCCATTCTTCAGTTGAATGCAGCCTGGTAATCATGTGGATCCCCAATCAATGGGAGTAGGGCCTGCATCTGACTCTATTGCCTGCATTTGGGCCCCTTTTCCCTAGCTGAGCTGCCTTGTCTATCCTCAGTGGGAGAGGATGTGTTTAGCCCTGCTGTGACTTGGAGTGCCAGGATGGGTTGGTACCCATTGGGGCCTCCCCTTCTCTGAGAAAAGGGCAAGGGTGGAAGGTGTGTGAGCATGGGACTGGGAGGAGAGGAGGGAGGGGGCTTCGATCAGGCTGCAAAGTGATGAAAAAAGAAAGAAAGGAAGAAAGAAAGAAAGAAAGAAAGAAAGAGAAAGAAAGAAAGAAAGAAAGAAAGAAAGAAAGAAAGAAAGAAAGAAATTAAAAGGGAAAAAGAGAAAAAGTTAAGACAAAATTTACTGTCTCTTTTTCAGCCTCACAAAGTAGTGCTTCTACTTTAGGTCAAACAATAGAAAAGATCTCAGTGTAAATGTTGACATTAGGTAGCATCATTCTAAATAGGATTTAATGTCATTAAAATATTTCCTTTGGAGAAATCCCACATTAGGCTATTTACCCTCACTTCAATGCATAGACTGTCTTTTATACAACAGATTTAACTCTTTTCCCATATAATGCCTACAGAATAAAGCAGCCCCAGTGTACCACCCTCAAAAGCTGCTTTTTATGCCACGGAGCCACCTAGCTTAAAAAGGATTTTGGTAGAGGCACCATTTATTTCTTTCTACATAATTTTAACAGTTTTTACTGTTAATGTTCTTTTATTTTGATCTCAATGACATACTTTATTTGAAGGTCAACAAATAACATTATTTTAAACCTATTTTGTTTTTTATAATTGTTTTTCCATGCCTTTTTATATTAAAATATTTTCTATGTACTACATAATAGAAAGGTAACAATAAAGCCAAATTGAAAAGTCTTGAAGGAAGATGAGAAACTGGAGCTGTCCTCTTTCCTGACACTAGCATAATTTATAGTTACTTAAATTTCTGAATATTGATTTATTAGCAGCAGTTTATCTGATTCCTAATATAAGTGAAGAAGCTGAACAAACTGCTGTTGACCAACATTCACAGAGAAGTGTATGAGTTTAGAAAATTCAACATAGCATTTTTATTTGTTTGGATTACCTTTTACCTTTTATTGTTTGAAAGTCTAAAAATTCTTGAGATGTTCTCTGTTCTATATCTTAAATGCCATAATTTTCTGAATATTAAAGTACATTTACAAATTGTTTTATCACTGAACTTTCTGCAATATCCAAAGTTGATGCTCTTTGACTTCTCTCTATGGTTTCTGCAAAGAGAAGTGGCTACACACATGCATGGAGACAGCATACATAGGTGCGGCTGTAGAATGCAGGCAGGATAAATACTGCATCCCTGGGAAAAATGCATCAAATCGATTAGTTGACAAATTCCCTGAGATGTTGTCTTCAAAATTTAAAGGGGAGAAAGAGAGAGCATGGCCATGTATGTATGTATATATATATGTATGTATGTATACATATGTTTTAGGTTGGAGAATTTAAAGATCTACAAAAAAAAAGAAAAAGAAAAGAAAAGAAAAAAGAAACAATCAGTGCCTTGTGGGCCTGTGTCAAAATTAGAGCAACAAAATGAACTCAGGAGAAGCTAAGTAACAGATGGGGAACAATGGCTCAGGGACAAGGTCATGAAAGTGAAAGAAAATGTGACAAAATTGGAAGCACATCTGCTTCTTTTGATATGTCAAGCATCCAAGACACATGAATTCCATTGTAATGATTCAGTAATCATGGCCAAGAGCAAATCGGAAGATTGGAAAGATAAAACTCAACTTTGAGATTATTTTCTTTATAGGTCCTGATCGCATGCCAATGCTACTCCATACTTATACGCAAATGTAAACATACCAATCACTGCAGTTACGGAGGCTTAACATTCATAACTTCTCCAGGTAGACAACCAAACAAATAGCTCTTGTTATCCAAAAAAAGGAATTCTTATGAATTTGAAAATCAATTCCACAGAGAGGTTTTTCTATTGAGAGAAAATATCTGTGAAGAATGGGGTTTATTGGTAAATTTTAAAACACAGTCAGTTGTATTATTTCACAAGACATTTCAGTGTTTACTCGGTATGTAAAAAGCATTTGATCTCATCATAGTTTATAAGTACAAGGCCAAGCATAAGGTTAGGAATGAAGATAAAGACGACAGCATTGTAGTCTACTCTTACCTCTCCTTCCTTGATCTCATCACCTTTCTTTGCTTAACCAAATGTGTGAGGTGAAAATTCATACTCCATTTAGCCACATGAAGAAAGGGCATTTTTTTATTCATTGAGACAATCCCCTTATGCATGCTCAGAACAAAAGGAACTTCTGTATTTGTTTCCTTGCTGCTGTGACAAAGTACACTGTAAGATCACCTTAAAGAATGGAGAAGTTACTTTGACTCACAGTTTGAGGGTGTCAGTAATGGAGTAGTAATGAGCTCAGCCCCAGCTGTGGCTGCATCCATAGTCAGGAAGCAGAGAGATGAATGCTAATGTTCTTTTCATTTTCTCTCTTTCTTTTTCATACAGTCTAGAGCCCCATATCATGGTACTACCCACATTCTGGGCACATCTTTTTATATCAATTAACTGTTTCTGCAAATATTCCCCTAGGTGATTTTCAAATCCTATCACGCTGACAAGATTACCAGCACAGAGGGTGTAATTGAAGGCAAAGTATCTAATCCTTATGAGTTTCCATACATCACACTTCATGAATACTCATTTACATTGCCTGTAGAGGAAGTCATTCCTTGTGGGCGTGGTGTGTTTAGTTCACAGTCGATGATTCTGTGAGTCCTGAAGTACTGATTTGAAGGAAATTATTTACTATTTCACCATCAGTTTTGGTCAACTGAAGTGTTCTCTTTCCTACACCAGGCCATTCAAAGGACCCCACAAAATGTGGGTATTAAGTAAAAATTGCCTGTAGTTTCTTTGGCTCATCTGCGGGGGAAGTGAGTAATTTTCAGGAGGGAAAGAAGTGATATGTTATGAAGACTGGAAATTAACCACATTATGCCTTGTTACTCTCCCAGGGTCCCATGATTCCTTCAGCTTCTACATTGATGAAGCCTCTCCAGTAGGCCCTGAGCAGCCAGAAACTGTCCAAAATTTTGTCTCTGTGTTCGGAACTGTAGCCAAGAAGCTGATGCGGAAATGGTTAGCCACTCAAACAATGAGCTTCACTGGTCAGCTGGGAGCTGGAATCCGTTACTTTGACCTTCGAATTTCCACGAAGCCCAGAGACCCAGACAATGAACTGTACTTTGCTCATGGCTTATTCAGTGCCAAAGTCAATGAGGGTCTTGAAGAGATCAATGCATTTCTCACAGATCATCACAAAGAGGTAGTATTCTTGGACTTCAACCATTTTTATGGAATGCAGAAATACCACCATGAAAAACTGGTCCAAATGCTGAAAGACATCTATGGAAACAAAATGTGCCCAGCCATTTTTGCCCAGGAAGTAAGTCTAAAGTACCTATGGGAGAAGGACTATCAAGTATTGGTCTTCTACCACAGTCCAGTGGCACTGGAAGTGCCCTTTCTTTGGCCTGGGCAGATGATGCCAGCACCTTGGGCAAACACAACAGACCCTGAGAAATTGATCCAGTTTCTTCAGGCATCCATTACTGAGAGAAGAAAGAAGGGCTCGTTTTTTATATCTCAGGTGGTGCTGACACCCAAAGCAAGCACTGTGGTCAAAGGTGTGGCAAGTGGCCTCAGAGAAACAATCACAGAAAGGTAAGTGCCCTTAAGAAAGAAAGGAGATTTGTCCAGTAGTCTAAGTCATGGAGCACAAAAGTGATGGAGCTCAACTCTTACCTATGTGAATTAGTTTGCATAAGTAACATAGTACTACAACTGTACAATGGTATGCCTTAAGATAATTGGTTCCCCAAGGTCCTGCTGATGGCTGACAGTCCTTGCTTTATAGATACATTACCAATTCCACCTTCCTCTCATGGTCTTTTCCCTTTGAGCCTTATTTTTTTAGTTTATTTTCAGTTTATTTACTTTACATCCCAAGGGTCCTCCCTCTCTCTTCTCCTCCCAGTCCCTCCTTTCCTCTCTTTTCCCTCTCCCTTTACTCCCAGAAAAGGAAATCCCCTCCCCCTGCATTCACCCTCTCCAACAAATCAAGGCACATCATAATTGAGCATATCCTCATCTCCTGAGGCCAGGCAAGGCAGCCCTGCCAGGGAAAAGTGATCCAAAAGCAGACTATAGAGTCCATGTTAGAAACATGGACCCCTGCACTCGGCAGGTGCCCCACATGAAGAGCAAGCACAGCATTGGCGACATATGTGCAGGGGGCCTAGGTCCAGACCATGCTTGCTCCTTGGTTGATATATCAGTCTCTGGAAGTCCCCATGGATCTGGTTTAGATGTTTCTGTTGCTCTTCTTGTGAGGTTCCTGTCCCCTCTATGTCCTTCCATCTTTCCTTCAGCACTTCCTCAGGACCCCCAAAGCACCATAACATGCTTAGATACAAGTCCTAGTATCTATCCTTATCCTCTGCTTGCTGGACCCTCCCAGATGACAGTCAAGTTAGGCTCTTGTCTGCAAACACAGCAGAACCTCATTAATAGTGTTAGGGATTGGCTCTCTACAGTGGGGTGGATTTCAGGTTGGGCCAACTATTGGTTGGCCTTCCCTCAATCTTTGTTCCCTCTTTAACTTTGTACTTCTTGTAGGCAGGGTAATTTTTGAATGAAAGTTTTTCAGTGGGATGTTGTTCCCCTCCTTCTACTAATCCTGCCTGGCTAGGAGGTGGTCACTTCAGTTTTCATCTCCTCACCTATTAGAAGTCTCAGCTTGAGTCATTCCATATCCTCCCAGGAGCCTACACAGTTTCAGGCCTCCAGCTTGAAAAGGAGATGCCCCCCCACTCAGTTTCCCTTCTTGTTGCCAGCCCTTCCACTTCCAACCCCAGCTCTCCCCACATCTGATCCTCACCATCATTTCCATCCCCATTCTATCTGTTTCCTAGTTACTTCTCTTAATACACTTCCAATGTCTATTCTATTTCCCCTTCTGAGTGACATTCAGCAATCTTATTGGGCCCTCCTTTTTACTTACCTTCTGTGGGCCTGTAGATTATAGTATGGTTATTCAATACTATAAGTCCAATATCCAGTTATAAGTGAATCATACCCTATGCATCTTTCTGGGTCTGGGTTAGTGTAATCTTTTCTAATTCATCCATATGCTTGCAAACTTCATGATTTATTTTTTTAATTTTTTATTTTTTTATATTAATTACAGTTTATTCATTTTGTATCACAGCTGTAGTCCCCTCCTTGTTCTCCTCCCTCCCTCATCTCCTCCTATGCCCCTCTCCAAGTCCACAGATAGGGGAGGTCCTCCTCCCCTTCCATCTGACCCTAGCATATCCAGTCACATCAGAACTGGCTGCATTGTCCTCCTCTGTGGCTTGGCAAGGCTGCTTCCCTATCCAGGGAGGTGGTAAAAAAGCTAGCCACTGAGTTCATGTCAGAGACAGTTCCTGTTCCCCTTACTAGGAAACTCAGTTGGACACTGAGCTGCCATGGGCTACATCTGAGCAGGGGTTCTAGGTTATATCCATGAATGGTCCTTAGTTGGAGGATTAGTCTCAGAAAAGACCTCTGATCCCAGATATTTTGGTTCTGTTGCTATCCTTGTGGAACTCCTGTCCTCTCCAGGTCTTACTATTTCCCCTTTCTTCTCTAAGATTCCCTGAACTCTGCCCAAAGTTTGTTTATGAGTCTCAGTATCTACTTTGATACAATGCTAGTTTGAGTCTTTCAGAGGCCCTCCTTGGTAGGATCCTATCCTGTTTCCTGTTTTCTCCTTCTTCTAATGACTGTCCAATTTACCTTTCTGTGTGAGAATTGACCATCTTACCCAGGGCCCTCCTTCTAGCTCACCTTCTTTAGGTGTACAGATTTTTGTAGGTTTATTCTATATTATATGTCTAGTATCGACTTATAAGTGAGTATACACCATGTGTATCTTTCTGTTTCTGGGATACCTCATTCAGGATGATCTTTTCTAGTTCCCACCATTTGCCTGCAAATTTCATGATTTCCTTGATTTTAATTGCTGAGTATATTCCATTGTGTAATCGTATCACAATTATTCGTTTCTGTATCCGTTTCTCTGCCGAGGGACATTTGAGTTGTTTCCAGGTTCTAGCTGTTACAAATAAAGCTGCTATAAACATGGTTGAACAAATGTCTTTGTTGTATACTTGAGCATATTTTGAATATATGCCTAAGAGTGGTATAACTGGATCTTGAGGAAGCACTATTCCTAATTTTCTGAGAAAGTGCCAGATTGATTTCCAAAGTGGTTGTACAACTTTACATTCCCACTAGCAATGGAGGAGGATTCCCCTTTCTCCACATCCTCTCCAGCTTGTATTGTCACTTGGATTTTTTATCTTAGCCATTCTGATGGGTGCAAGGTGAAATCTCAGGGTTTTGATTTGCATCTCCCTGATGACTAAGGACATTGAGCGTCTCTTTAAATGTTTCCCTGCCATTCTATATTCCTCTACAGAGAATTCTCTGTTTAGCTCTGTACCCCATTTTTAATTGGATTGCTTAATTTGTTGCTTTTTAACTTCTTTATTTCTTTATATATTCTGGATATTAGCCCTCTGTCAGATATGTGGTTGGTGAAGATCCTTTCCCAGTGTGTAGGCTGCACTTTTTTTTTTTTCTGTTGACAGTGTCCTTTGCTTTACAGAAGCTTTTAAGTTTCATGAGGTCACGTTTATTGATTGTTGACCTTAGAGCTTTTGCTGTTGGTGTTCTGTTCAGGAAGTTGTCACCTGTACTAATGAGTTCTAGGCTCTTCCCCATTTTTAATTCTAACCAATTTAGTGTATCTGGTTTTATGTTGAGGTCTTTGATCCACTTGGACTTTAGTTTTGTACAGAGTGATAAATATGGATCTATTTGTATTTTTCTGCATGTAGACATCTAGTTTGACCAGCACCATTTGTTGAAGGTGCTGTCTTTTTTCCATTGTATGGTTTTGGATTCTTTGACAAAAATCAAGCCTCCATAGGTGTGAGGGATTATTTCTGGGTCTTCAATTCAATTCCATTGAACCACCATTCTGTTTCTTTGCCAGTACCATGTAGTTTTTATCACTATTTCTCTGTAGTACAGCTTGCTATCAGGGATGCAGATACCTCCAGATGATCAGTTGTTGTACAGGATCATTTTAGCAATTTAGGTTTTTTGTTTTGCCATATAAAGTTGATTATTTTTCTTTCAAATTTTCTAAAGAATTGTTGGTATTTTGATGGGAATTGCATTGAATCTGTAGATTCCTTTTGGCAGGATGGCCATTTGCATTATTTCAATCCTACTGATCCATGAGCATGGGAGATCTTTCCATCTTCTGATATCTTCTTCAATGTCTTTCTTCAGAGACTTGAAGTTTTTTTTCAAACAGGTCTTTCACTTGCTTGTTTGGAATCACACCAAGGTACTTTGTGTTATTAGTGTTTATTGTGAAGGGTATTGTTTCCCTGATTTCTTTCTCAGCCCTTTTGTCTTTGTTATACAGGAAAGCTACTGATTTTTTTGATTTGTTGTTGAGTTAATTTTGTATCCAGCCACTTTGCTGAAGGTGTTTATCAACTGAAGGAGTTCTCTGGCTGAGTTTTTGGGATCGCTCATATAGACTATCATATCATCTGCAAACAGGGATACTTTCACTTCTTCCTTTCTGATTTGTATCCCCTTGATCTCCTTTAGCTGTCTTATTGCTCTAGCTAGGACTTCACGAACTAAGTTGAGGAGATATGGAGAGAGTAGACAGCCTTGCCTTGTCCCTGATTTCAGTGGGATTGATTTAAGTTTCTCTTCATTTAGTTTGATGTTGGCTATAGGCTTGCTGTATATGGTCTTTACTATGTTTAGGTATATACCTTGTATCCCTGATCTCTCCAAGACTTTACACATGAATGGGTGTTGGATTTTGTCAAATTCTTTTTTCTGTATCTAAGGAAATGATCATGTGGTTTTTCTCCTTCAGTTTTTTATATGATTGATTTCCATATAGTGAACCACCCCTACATACCTGGCATGAAGCCTACTTGGTCATGGTGAATGATATCTTTTATATGTTCTTAGATTCAGTTTGTCAGTATTTTATTGAGTATATTGAGTATTTTTTCATCAATGTTCATAAGAGAGATAGGTCTGAAGTTCTCTTTTTTTTGGTTGGGTCTTTGTGTGGTTTAGGTATCAAGGTGACGGTGGCTTCATAGAATGAGTTTGGTAAATTTCCTTCTGTTTCTCTTTTGTGGAACAATTTGAAGAGAATTTGAGTTAGTGCTGCTTTGAAGGTCTGGTAGAATTCTGCCCTGTAATCATCTGACCCTGGGTTGTTTTGTTTTGTTTTGTTTTGGAAGAGAGAATGTTGATGAGTGCTTCTATTTCTTCGAGGGCATATAGGACTATTCTATCGTTCTACCTGATCTTGATTTAATTTTCGTAGATGGAATCTATCAAAAAAATTGTCCATTTCCTTAAGATTTTTCAAATTTTTGTGGCAAATAGGCTTTTGTAGTATGACCTAATGATTGTTTGGATTTCCTCAGTGTCTGTTATTATGTCCCCCTTTTCGTTTCTGATTTTGCTGATTTGTATAGTTTCTGTCTGCCTTTCAGTTAGTTTGGCTAAGGGTTTGTCTATTTTGTTGATTTTCTCAAAGAACCAGCTCTTGGTTTCATTGATTCTTTGAATAGTTTTATTTGATTCTAATTCATTGATTTCAGCCTTGAGTTTGATTATTTCCCTGATGTCTACTCCTCTTGGATGTGTCTACTTCTTTTTTTTTCTAGGACATTCAGGTGGGCCATTAAGTTGCTTGTATGAGATATTTCAAATTTCTTCTTGAAGGCACTTAGTGGTATGAATTTTCCTTTTAGCCCTGCTTTCATTGTGTCCCATAAGTTTGGTTATTTGTGCCTTCATTTTCATTGAATTCTACAAAGTCTTTAATATCTTTCTTTATTTCTTCCATAACCCAGGTGTCATTGATGCAGGGAGTTGTTCAGTTTCCATGTGCGTGTAGGCTTTTTTCTATTTCTGCTGTTGTTGAGGTCCAACTTTAGTCTATGGTGGTCAGATAGAATACAAGGGATTATTTCAATCTTTTTCTATCTGTTGAGTCTTGCTTTGTGACCAACAATATGGTCTACTTTGGAGAAGGTTCCATGAGGTGCTGAGAAGAAGATAAATTCTTTTGTGTTTGGGTGTAAGTTTCTGTAGATGTCTGTTAGGTCCATTTGATTTAGGACCTCTGTAAGTGCCTTTATTTCCCTATTTAGCTTCTGTCTAGATGATATGTCTCTTGTTGAGAGTGGAGTATTGAAGTCTGCCACTATTTTTTTTTTTATTGATTGATTTGTTTATTTATAGATCGGCAAATTTCTGCTAAAATTCCAATGATCTTAATTGTGCCTACAGAGTTTTATTTGGTTTCCTGTTATCCAGAGGTCTCATGGACATGCTGCTTGTTGTTTTCAGTGAGTGGTGAAATTCAAATTAGTCTTCCTCTGCAAGAAAGTATAAAATTGACTTCTTTGCACTTATGTACCTGGGAAAGAAATCCTGACATTTATAAACCTCACTTTCAAAATTATGTTTTATTTAATCTTATCTTTCACTAAAAGTTTGTATTCATTATTTCTTTTTTTATTTTTTTATTAATTACACTTTATTCATTTTGTATCCCCCCATAAGCACCTCCCTCCTCCCCTCCCAATCCCACCCTCCCTCCCCTTTCTACATGCATGCCACTCCCCAAGTCCACCGATAGGGGAGGTTCTCCTCTTCTTTCTGATCTTAGTCTATCAGTTCTCATCAAAAGTGGCTGCATTGTCCTCTACTGTGGCCTGGTAAGGCTGCTCCCCCCTCAGGGGGAAGTGATCAACGAGCAAGCCAATCAGATTATGTCAGAGGCAGTCCCTCTTCCCATTACTATGTAACCCACTTGGACACTGAACTGCCATGGGCTACACCTGTGCAGGGGTTCCAGGTCATCTCCACAAATAGTCCTTGGTTGGAGTATGAGTCTCTGGGAAGTTCCCTGTGTTCAAATTATCTTGTTCTGTTGCTCTCCTTGTGGAGTTCCTGTCCCCTCCAGCTCTTACTATTTCCCACTTCTTACATAAAATTCCATTCACTCTGACCATCAGTTGGCCATCAGGCTCAGCATCTGCTTTGACAGTCTATACTGCAGAAGCTTTCAGAGGCCCTCTGTGGCAGGTTTCAAGGTTGTTTCCTGTTTTCTTCTGGCTTTCAGAGGCCCTCTGTAGCAGGTTCCGAGGTTGTTTCTTATTTTCTTTTTCTTCTGATGTCCATCCTCTTTGCCTTTCAGGATGGGGATTGAACATTTTAGTTAGGGTCCTCTCTTTTGCTTAGTTTGTTTAGATGTACAGATTTTAGTGGGTTTATTCTATGTTGTATGTTTATATGAGTGAGTATATACCATGGGTGTCTTTTTGCTTCTGCGACAACTCACTCAGGATGATCCTTTCCAGGTCCCACCATTTACCTGCAAATTTCATGATTTCCTTATTTTTCATTGCTGAGTAATACTCCATTGTATAGATGTACCACAGTTTCTGCATCCATTCTTCAGTTGAGGGGCATCTGGGCTGTTTCCAGCTTCTGGCTATTACAAATAAAGCTGCTACAAACATGGTTGAGCAAATGTCCTTTTTGTGTACTTGCGCCTCTTTTGGGTATATGCCTAGGAGTGGTATGGTTGGATCTTGAGGAAGCGCTATTCCTAGTTGTCTGAGAAAGCGCCAGATTGATTTCCAGAGTGGTTGTATCAGTTTACATTCCCACCAGCAGTGGAGAAGGGTTCCTCTTTCTCCACAACCTCTCCAGCATGTGTTGTCCCTTGAGTTTTTGATCTTGGCCATTCTGATGGGTGTAAGGTGAAATCTCAGGGTCATTTTGATTTGCATTTCCCTAATGGCTAATGAGGTTGAGCATTTCTTTAAGTGCTTCTCTGCCATTCGATATTCCTCTACAGAGAATTCTCTCTTTAGCTCTGTTCCCCATTTTTTAAGTGGATTACTTGGTTTATTGCTTTTCAGCTTGTTTAGTTCTTTATATATATATTGGATATGAGTCCTCTGTCAGATAAAGGGTTGGTGATGATTCTTTCCCAATCTTTAGGCAGTCGCTTTGTTTTGATGACGGTGTCCTTTGCTTTACAGAAGCTTTTCAATTTCATGAGGTCCCATTTATTGATTGTTGCTCTTAGAGCCTGTGCTGTTGGTGTTCTGTTCAGGAAGTTTTCTCCTGTACCAATGAGTTCTAGGCTATTCCCCACTTTTTTTTCTAGCCGTTTTAATGTGTCAGGTTTTATGTTGAGGTCTTTGATCCACTTGGACTTCAGTTTTGTGCAGGGTGATAAGTATGGATCTATTTTCATTTTTCTACATGTAGACATCCAGTTGGACCAGCACCATTTGTTGAAGATGCTATCTTTTTTTCCATTGTATGGTTTTGGCATCTTTGTCAAAAATCAGGTGTCCGTAAGTGTGTGGGTTTATTTCTGGGTCTTCTGTTCGATTCCATTGATCCACCATTCTGTTTCTATGCCAGTACCATGCAGTTTTTATAACTGTTACTCTATAGTACAGCTTGAGATCAGGGATGGAGATACCTCCAGAAGATCTTTTATTGTAGAGGATTGTTTTAGCAATTCTGGGTTTCTTGTTATTCCATACGAAGTTGAGAATTTTTCATTCCAGGTCTGTAAAGAATTGTGTTGGCAATTTGATGGGAATTGCATTAAATCTGTAGATTGCTTTTTGGTTAAGATGGCCATTTTTACTATGTTAATCCTGCCAAGCCATGAGCATGGGAGATCTTTCCATCTTCTCATATCTTCCTCTAATTCTTTCTTCAGAGACTTGAAATTTTTTTCATACAGGTCTTTGACTTGCTTGGTTAGGGTTACACCAAGGTACTTTATGTCATTTGTGGCTATTGTGAATGGTGTTGTTTCTCTAATCTCTTTCTCAGCCACTATTAAAGTGTTGGGATCAATGTGTGATTTAAACTTTAATAGTATTTCATTTGCAAATGTAGGTGCTCTTGTATTTGGGGCATAGATGTTCAGAATGGTAATGTCCTCCTGGTGAATTTTTTCCTTTGATGAGCATGAAGTGCCCTCCTCATCTTTTTTGATTAATTTTGGTTGAAAATATATTTCATTAGATATTAGCATAGCTACCCCAGCTTGTTTTCTAGGTCCATTTGCTTGAAAAACATTTTTCCATCCCTTTACTCTGAGGTAGTGTTTTTCTTTGTTACAGAGGTGTGTTTCTTGGGTGCAGCAGAATGTTGGATCCTGTTTCTGCATCTATTCTGTTAGTCTGTGTCTTTTTATTGGAGAGTTGAGTCCATTCATATTGATAGTGACCAATGAATGTTTATTATTATTATTATCTATTATTCTTAGATTTCACCCCTTTATGGTGTCCTTGATTTCTTCGATGTTTTGTGTTTGGGTCTTTTTTGGTTTTACTTTTTCTTTGAGAGAAGTATCCATTTCTGAAGTGTATTGTCAGCACCAGAGGTTCTTTCTTCCATCTCTTGTATTTTATTGGTGATGCTTACCTTTGTGGTTCCTGATCTTTTCTCTAAGTTCTTCAGCCCCAGGATTTCTATGTTTTTGTGTTCTTTATCACTTCTATCTGTTTTCATGCCTTGCACCATTTCCTTCATCTGTTTGAATGTGGATTCCTGTCTCTCTATGATGCTCTCTTTTTGTGTTCATTTCCTCTCTATATGCCAACAATTGTGCCTCTACTTGTGCCTCTATTTGTTTGGCTATATTTGCCTGTGTTTCTTTGAGGGCTTTGTTCATTTCCTCTTTATTTGCCTCCATTTGTGTAGCTATTTCTTTTTTTTTTTTCTTTTTCATTTTATTTTATTATTTTTTTTCAGTTACATTTTATTAACTCTGTACCCCAGCCGTGTCCCGATCCCTCATTTCCTCCCAGTCCCTCCCTCCCTCCCTCATCTCCACCATACCCCTTGCCAAGTCCACTGATAGGGGGGACCTCCTCCCCATTCATCTGATCCTGTTTTATCAGGTATCTTCAGGACTGGCTGCAAAGCTCTCCTCTGTGGCCTAACAGGACTGCTCCTCCCTTGGGGGGTGGGGAGGCCAAAGAGCCAGCCATTGAGTTCCTGTTAGAAATAGTCCTTGTTCCCCTCACTATGGGAAACCAATTGGTTACTGAGCTACCACAGGCTACATCTGAGCAGAGGTTCTAGGTTACATTCATACATGGTCCTTGGTTGCATGTCAGTCTCAGAAAAGACTCTGTGCCCAGATATTTTTGGTCCTTGTGGAGCTCCTATCCTTTCCTCAACGGAGGAATGGGTACAGAAATTGTGGTATTTTTACACAATGGAATACTACTCAGCAATCAAAAAGGAGGAAATCATGAAATTTGCAGGCAAATGGTGGGATCTAGAAAAGATCATCCTGAGTGAAATATCCCAGAAGGAGAAAGACAAACACGGTCTATACTCACTTATATAGACCTATAAGATATAATAAACATAATGAAATCTATACACCTAAAAAAGATAATCAAGAGAGTGGACATGGGGTAAGATGATCAATCCTCATTTTGAAAGACAGATGGGATGCACATTGAACATTGACAGGAGTCTACTGAGCGCATTGGAAAGACTCTAACTAGCAGTATTTTCAAAGCAAAGACTCATGACCAAACCTTTGGCAGAGTACAGGGAATCATAAGAAAGAAGGGTAGCTATTTCTTTGAGAGATTTGTTTGTTTCCTCTTCATGTGCCTCTACTAACTGGATAAGTATAGCTTTAAAGTCATTTTCCTGTGTTTCCAATGAATTGAAATATCCATTGATTTTGGGGGCTGCTGGTGGAGCCATGCTGTCCTGTTTTTTGTCGGTATGTTCTTATGCAGACCTCTGGCCATCTGCTTGTCCATAACCTTCACTATTTGTTTCTGGTATCTGTACTTCAGACTAGGTCTGTTTTTCTCTGGTGTCTAGAGTACTCTTCAGGAATATGAGAGAGGTCCACTGGTTTGAGAGTGCTTTGGTGTTTCAGCTGTAAGTTAGGGAGGAAGAGCTGCTGGTGCAGAATCATATTTACGGGGGAGCAATCGTGTGTGTGTGTGTGTGTGTGTGTGTGTGTGTGTGTGTGTGTAAGTGTGTCTTGAAGGTGAGAGTGTTAGAGAGTGTAGATGTTTGGAATGTATGGGTGAATTGCCAGAGCAGGAAGGGGTGCACTTTTTGTGGGTGCAGTTTAGGCAATATGCCTGTGCTAATTTCCTGAATACCTTTGGTGGTCTACAGTCCTGTCATACTGTCATTCTTGTATTCAGATATGTCTGGGCTTCAAGAGTTGATTGCCTGGACTTCACTGGTAGACCTGCAGAGCAGCGGCTTCAATATTGATAATACTGTTGCAAGAATCCCTATGTTGCTGCAGAACTTGAGGGCTGGTGTTACTGTCCATTGGGAGTCCAGTCACCTCGGCAGAACTAGGAGGCTGCTGGCACAGATGCCTTCTAGTAGGCCCTGGGGAGCTGCGGGCCTGGTTGGCCTAAGTGGAGCTGCTGGTACTGTGCACTGTGCTAGGAGCTGTAGGCAGTGTGGACAGGACACTGTGCTCTGTGGCAAGCACTGTGGGCTGCCCCTGCCACCTCTGCCTCTGCCAAAGAGGGAGAAGGTAGGCCTGTCGTGAGGAAATGCCGTGGGGATTGAGTATTCTCTGTTTCAAATCTCAAGCAGTGTGTTCTGTGCTAGGAGCAGCCAGCACTGTGCTCTGTGCTAGGAGTTGCGTGCCCTGTGGACCGCCTGCGCCTGCGCTGCCTGCACAGCTCCCTCAGCCTGTTAAAGGGGGAAGTTCCTGGCAATTGAGTCCCCAGGAGAAGTCTGAGGTTGACCTGTATCCTATTGGTCTCAGTTCAGGATTTGTCCCCTTCCTCCCTGGAAGCCTTGATGTCGTTGTTCTGGGTTCAGCTGCCTCTCCACTCACTAATTTCAGAGTTTCAGCTCCTCAGCTCCTCAGATACAGTGCACACTGGTAGCTGCCATCTTGGATTCCCTGAGCCTCCTTTTTTATATGGACACAATAGTACTGGATTAAGGTCTGCATATATTAATCCATCTTAACTTGATTAGTTCTGCAGGTACCCTTTGTCCAAATAAGGTCATATTCATAGGACTTTAATGTATTTTTGTATGATATATATCTATGTAGAATAACATTTTGAGTCCAGTGGCAAATCTAGTCCCCTGATTATAACACTCTTTTATGTATTCGCGCAGAGTTTCATACATTAGAAGTTTTTTGCGCCACTGTTTGCAGTCTTTTTTTATATACTGAACACCATTTGATTTATAACAACCATAAGAAAGAGGTATTATCTTACAGATGAAAAAAATAGGTCTAGGAAAATATAATACTTTCCCTTAGACTTCTTTTTCAGTGACTGATAGAACAGATACTCAGACACCATTCTCAAGCCACATCTTATACTCTATACATTACATATTTTGGCTTTTTAGAAATATGGTTATCTAGAGAGAGAGAGCTACAGATACAGAGACAGAGAGAGACAGAGACAGTGAAAGAGATACAAAGACTGACAGAGAGAGAGCATGCCATTGGTCAAGAATGGCTAATAGTATAGAGTCATGATTATCTGTGAGGTATAATTTGAGATATCAACAAATATTTCTTTAACTTCCTCTCATGAGAATAACAGCATCTAAAACCATTCATATTTCTTTCAATTAAAATATTAAATAATGTTAACATAAGAGAGTATCTATATTCTTTTCATATATTTTTTTAGTCTTTTAGTTAATAGTTCACATGTGATAATGAGAGTTGAACTGTTGTTGGAAAAGGTAAGAATAATGAGAAGAAAACTTTGAAGTAAAAATAATGTAGGTAACCCTATAGAATAGCATGCTGTGTGGACAGCAATAGTAGGAGAATCTTTAAAAGACAAGACTAAAGTTGAAAGAAGTATTTCAGCTAAGCTGAAGTATTTCAGCTAAGCTATGGAGAAATCTATCCTGTGAGTGATGGAGGGCTAGCTGTTGATATCTGACAGGTGTGTCTTTTAATCAGATGTGCCTTTTGATAACTGATGCATACTGCAAGATAGATGAAGAGTAAGTGGGTAAGTGGTTAGACCAGTTTTAGCAAGCTAGTTCACACTAGGTAAGGAAGTAAGAAACATTTGGAAGAGGATGATACTCAAGAAAGAGAAGGATGAAACAGTGACTATTTCGCTCTGTGCTTTGAATGTGAGAAATAAGGATGAGGTTTGTGATTGACGAGGAGAATAGAGGACCACTCACCAAGACAAAAACTAAAAACAGTCTTGAACGGGGACTCTGCAGTTAGAGCCATGCTAAATTTAAAAGCCATTTAAAGCACACAAGTAGATGTAGCCAACTGAGCGTTAAAATTATAAGCCAACTTATTTAGAGCTCTTCATACTCAGGGACAGTGAGAGCCACAGACCACCAGACTGAATGTAGTCTTCCTTGAAGAATCAAATCTTTTTTCTGTTGTTCACATACTAGCTGGGGTGTCTCGGTGCTTTGAAATTTAAATGAAATTGCAAAGCATCCATTGAATACCAAACCACTGCAAGCCCCCTCCTACTTGCTTCCTGTAATGTCTACCTTTCCTCTCTTAAGACTTAAACACTCACTGCTGTTGTATTGTTTGATAGTTCCGGTCATCGCACCTTATCTGTCCATGTGTTCGATTGCTCCAGGCTCAGGTACCACAGTGATCTTTAGATATTACTGAAGATCTGTGGAGATGAAAGAGATTGCATAATCACTGTAACATACATAACTGAAAAAGGAATTTCAGCTTTTGTCCGTAATTTTTCAACATAATATTTGTATTGATTCTTTGGGAATTTCACATCATGCACCCTGGTTCACACTCATTTTCCAGTCTTTCCATGTCTGCCTTCACCCGTGGTTTGTTTGTAATTTTAAGTCTTTTCTCTGTGCCCAGATATATGGTCCTTGTGGACCTCCTGTCCTCTCCAGGTCTTACTAACTCCCCCTTCTTTCATAAGATTCCCTGCACTCTGCCCAAGGTTTGGTTATGAGTCTAGCATCTGCTTTGATACACTGCTAAGTAGAGTCTTTCAGAGGCCCTCTATGATAGGTTCCTGTCCTGTTTCTTGTTTTCTTCTACTTCCAATATCCATCCCAATTGTCTTTCTAAGTGAGGATTGATCATCTTACCTCAGCTTCTTGTTTAGCTTCCTTAGGTGTACAGATTTTAGTATGGGTCTTTTCTGAGACTGATTCTCCAACCAAGGACCATGCATGGATATAACCTACAACCCCTGCTCAGATGTAGCCCATGGCAGCTCAGTGTCCAAGTGGGCTCCCTAGTAATGGGAAACAGGGACTGTCTTTGACATGAGCTCAATGGCTGGCTCTTTGACCTCCCTGCACCCCGGAGGGAGGAGCAGTCTTGCTAGGCCACAGAGGAAGACAATGTAGCCAGTCCTGATGAGACCTGATAAACTAGGGTCAGATGGAAGGGAAGGAGGACCGCCCCTATCAGTGGACTTAGTGAGGGGCAGGGAAGAGATGAGGAAGGGAGGGTGGGATTGGGAAGGAATAAGGGAGGGGACTACAGCTGGGATAAAAAGTAAATGAACTGTAATTAATATAAAAATAAAAACAAAAAAAGAGCAAATTGAAATGAAAAACAACAACAAAAAGTCCTCTCCCCACCCCGCCCCGAGGTATCTCCCCTAATGACATGTATATGACTTTGTACCTCAGCTAACCATCCTCTGGTAGTATGCTTTCTCCTTCCTATCCTTGGTCTCACCACTTTTCTCTCCTTACAGTCTAATTGCCTTTAAGAGTCTACATTCTTCTCCAGATGACTAAGGCTAAACTCATTGAGTTCCAGCAAAATATTCACCAAATAAAGAAAGCTTTTTATCTAACAGCACTACTTTCCGCTAACACTGCTTGATCTGATAAATGACTACTTTCCCTGTCACCAAATTAGCAAGCAAGGAAGTAGATACAAGAATGTGCTATTTTAGTAATTGTATCCCAAAAAGCTCCACATTTTGAGAAAATCCCTAGCTCTACCTCATGGTAGTGTGATTTATCTTGTCTGCCGGGCTGGTTAAAGAATTCCCAGTTGCTGGTCAGCTTGAGAATTGTTAACCTTTAGAACTGATTGACCCTATGACCTGGGAACAGAAGAGGATATAAAAAAGCCAGCAGTGGTTGAGAAAAGAAGATTGGGAAGAGAAGAGAAGGCAGTTGGAGCAGAAGATATTCTTAGGAGACAGATGAGCCAGGAGAAGCTGAGCTGAGCAGATAGGCTAGAAGAGTTGTTATAGAGTGTAGCTGCTGGTATTGGGAAAATGGGAGAAGAGAGTGTTTAAATGGATTGTTGGGGAACTGAGGGAGGAACAGTTGGGAGAAATATTGAAGGCCTGGGCTGGAAATTAAAAGGAACACTTGGGAAAGAAATTAGATTCAGGAATTCTCTCTCTCTCTCTTCTTTCTCTCTATCTAATGTTAGGGGTTGAAACTGGGGAGATAAAGGGTGAGAAAAGGAACAACCCATGATGTATCAAAGACAAATTGCATCTCACTGGAAATAGAGACAAAACCGAGAAATTCCCAGGATAAACTGACCCTTTCTCTTGCTACACTAACCCTGTCTTGGAAAAAAAAGGAAGCTGTATTTTTTGACTTTTATATTTTAGGCATGGCCCAAGTCTCCTATGATCTCTTCAAGTTCACAAGAGTACAGCCATTTCAATATACAATTCTCTACTTAGGAAAACATTTACCCATACTACAATCTCGTTTTGCCTTATGGCCAATAGCCATTCCATGATTTCCTTGTAGGAGAATAAATAACTTTTGAAAAGCCATAAAGAAGAATGTGCTTACAGAGTGAATGGCTTTCATTTATCTTTTATAGCATTTGATGTTCTTTAAGAGCTTCTAAACCATACTTAAACAATTTTTGGCTATTTATGCTCTTGTATGCTACTCTTAAAGTAAGGCTTGTAGAAAAAAAAACAATCAAATACTAGGAAAGTACTGAAAGTCATATTTTACACCACTCTCCTCAGAGTCTCAATGTACATTACCATACAAAAGACACTTGAAAATATTTTATTGAAGAATCCTATTTAAATTTAACTAGTAGTGTTTTCCACATACTTTTTAAAGATAATACTAACAGCCCATGAAGCTAATTGTGAAGAACAGTTTTCAGCCATCTGTTCTAACTCAGTATCTCTCACTTGCTTGAGGCTTATACATCTGGAAAAGTAGAGTTGTGCCATCAAAACAAGAGAAAGACAAGCATGGAAAATGGCAGCAAGAGAATTTTAAAACTAGATAGGATGGGAGACCCTAGAGGTCTAACTCTTTAACAGGTCCCTACCCAGCCTTGAGAGTCCTTTGCTTCAATCCTTCCCTAGCACAAACACCCTGTTTAAATGCATGTTATAACCTTAGTAAACTCCAATTTCGCTTCAAAAAAAAATGAAAGGAAATTTAAAAAGTGATTAAAAAAGAGAATCCTATAGTTAGAAACAATTTTTACCTTCTAAAATCATACAAATTACTTGCCAATGGTTTACAAATCTATCTACCTTGTAACCAGGGCATCATAGCATTCTTACAAGCATTCTCTAGTCATGCTTAGTTTTACACACGTTAGAGTCGCTTGCATTTTACACTTGCACTGCTGGGTCCTCAGTGGTGTGGGATGGTATCAAGGGGAACGTTCTAGCATTCTAGACAGAGCCTGATAAGAAAAAGTCACTTTCTGGCCTACTAGCTAGGAAGGCAATTGGCCTCCCCCTAAAATAGGCAGTGTAGGAAAATTTTTTGTTATTTTTTCTTCAGATCAAGGGAAGAAGCCTAAAATTTTGCTATTTTTTTTCCAAGTATCCTATTGCCTTTTGTGCCAACAGTATTCATCCCAAAGGTCCTATGTTAGAACCAAAAGATACAATGAATTTTTTCTGTGGCCAAAGGAAATGTCACCACATAACCGTCAGGCAGGCAACTTAAGAATCTGCCTCTGAAGTTTTGAAATTTGAACTGAGTTGTCCATTTGACCAGCTTGTTTCACTACAGTTAAAAAATATCATTTCTAATATTTTGTTTAACAAAATCTCAAGCATCCAAGCATAAAGCTAGTGGTTGAAGTTGCGGGTGGCTTTCAGGGAAACTAAATCTAGCCTGGATCTAAAGACCTTGGCTTTTAGTCTGGCCATCAATTCTAAATACTACAGATGTGTTTTCCACACTTCAGCAATGCCAAAAGACACAGATTTTTTTTTATTGCTTAAAGGCCTATTTTTAATTTATTTTTCAAACACCAGCTTTTGCACCTCACCCCCACGGAATTCACACATTCTTAAAAAGAAGGTGTGTGTCTTGAGTCAATTCCTTTCCTAATATGTGGAAGTTTATTAAACTACTGCTTTTTGTTTTATTTTTTAAAGCAAATATCACTTGTCATATTTTTAGGAGAAAATGTATCTTTGTAAGTAAGTTAATACTGTTCAATGCTCTGTATGATTACAGTAATCATACTATGTTATTATCAGTTGTCTTAAGGTGATCTCTGTTGCATCTTATGCTATTTTACATGGATTATATGATTTGGCATTCATAAAATCTCTCAGATGAAGGCGCTATTGCTTTCCTATCTTAAAAATGCAAGTGTTGGACAACTTCCCCTCATAGTACAGCTAAGAAAAGGTAGATCCAAGACTTAAGCCCAAGCTGCTGTGTTTATTTATTCCTGTTTGTGTTTCTGTTCTGCTCTGTATTTCAAGTATGTAGCAGTAGAGTCTTAAAAATCACTATATTATCTGTTACTGGGAATCTCTAACACCTGACTGCAATTTTGCTTAGATTTCATGAAATGGTAATATCCAAACCAAATTACGCAGTATATTCAAATGGACTAAGTTCAGTTTAGTATTTATCTTCTGAGGGCGCTGAAGAATGAAGTATATTAAGAGGTGTAAGATGTATTGGCAAGATACCACTGAAATAGAATATCCATAACCTCATGCAAATTGCATAATAGTGAGAGAATTAGAACTCAAAACCTATAGATTCCTATAGGAATTATGCCTGGTACCTGAAAATGTTTTGATTAGCTTTAAAGACAGAATATCGTTGTGATAGACATAAATATTTAGGGGGTGGCTATTCATGCTGAGGAAATAGGAAGAACAAAGTACAGGCATAAAACATTCTGGAAACAAAAATAGAATTGATCACCATAGACTGATGTCAGTGGAACATGAAACATAAAGGAGGGGTAGGTTACCTAATATTATTGGACCATCTAAGTTTGCTAATTGGTGCTTAGGGGAGTTAGACTCCTATACTTACATACAGATGGAGGAGGTAGGGGTGCTTGAGTACTGCATCTCAAGAAGATGACTCAGGTCCTTGAGAAAATGTACATCTTAAGAAAGGAGCAAAATTGTTTAAAATTGCAATTTTTTCTAATGCTCTAAGAATTAGGAAGTCAAACATAATTTGTCAAAAAAAAAGTTTTTCTAAAATTTAGTCACACCGAGAAGAGCATTAAGGCCATCTTGTTGAGTAACTTCATGTCTAAAATGAATGGGTTAACAATGCTTTATGCATTAATAAAATTTATGAGAAAAATAAAAGCACAATAAGTGGAGAACAAAGAACATGGTGGGTCTAGGGAAACTGAAGAGAAAATTTTACAACTAAGTTTAATCAGAGTTGTATTAGAAGGAAATTGAATGGTCAGATCAGAACTAGACCTCAGGGATAAAAATAATTCAGAGATGTAGGTTGGCTGAAGAAGGAAAAAGCTGAAGTTGCACTCACCCCCAAACAGTTCCAAGGTAGAAACGGTAAGTGCTGGGGAAAAAAAATAAACCCGAGTAAGAGATGTTAGCATAGAGTGACTTCAGTTCCACTGGCAGTGCTGCCACTGGAATCCTGGAAGTCAATCTACATGAACAACATCCCTTAGATAAAGAAGACTGGGAGCTCTGTCTGCTAATCCACAATCTTCCTAATTGTGACATCGAAACTCCAGGTTGCTGTTGCACACGCCATGTTACCCAGCTGGTCATACATGGGAAAGGCAATTGTACTCACTGAGTTGCTGCACTGTGCCAGGGACTTTGTCATATGCAATGTTAATTGTGCCCATTCGATTCTCCATATAGCCTACCAGCTTAGGTGTTAGCAGCTGGAAACTGTGGTACATATTTATGATCACAGCATTTGGAAGGTGGAGGAAGGATATCATGAATCCTGAACACAGAAAGACAGTAAGATAAAGAACACAAGTAAAAGTTAAAATCAAAAAAAGAGAAATAAAAGGAAATAGAAAGTAGGTAATAGTAGATATATTGGACATAAAAATTTGAGACTATGTTTCTAGTACCTTACTCAAAAAATTTCAGAACAAATATCCCATAATCAAGGATTGAGAGATGACTTGGTTGTTAAAAGCACTGGTTGCTCTTTTAGAGAACTTGAGTTTGTGAGTTTCTGAGCATCCACAGCAACCCACAACCATCTGTAATTTCAGTTGCCGAAGGATCCTGATATTCTCTCCTGGCCTCTGTGGGTCCTACGTTCATGTGGTGCACATATATACATGCAGGCCACCCTCATAGATATAAGACAAAATGAAGCAACTCTTTTAAAATGCCATAAATAATAAATTAGGATTATCATATGGGCCTATTTTACTCTTCTTTCCATCCTTATTCTTACCAATCTGTACAGCTTGGCAATAGGTGTATGTTAATGTATTACGTGTTCACTCTGAGAAGCAAATGCTGGGGGAAAAGGCATTCTAAAGGAAAGAAGATCTGAAGCGAGTGGCATGGGGCCACTGGAAATTACTGATACAGAATAACAGAATTGGAAGGAAACTTGGAGGTGACTGAGTTCGGTCCTTCTTTTGCCTTATATCCATTTCCATTTGTCCTTTTTTGATTTTTTTTTCTGAAAATTAAGACCCAAATGAATGCTAAAGTGGTTACCCCAGGTCACAGAACCAACAGGCAGCCAAGATAAAATCAAAATCCAAGTCCCTGGGTTCTAGAACAGAGTCCTTCAACAACCCATGGAAGTATGGCCAGAGAAGGAAAAAAAGTCCAGGGAAGGCCAGAGAGCATCGTGGTATAGAAACCACAAGGGAGGCATATGCTGGCTGTCAATCTCCAAATCACGGTGTGCGGACGTCTGTGGTAGCAGATCCAGTGTGGGGCCTGATGACTGGTGCAGCAGCTTTTGCAGGGCCACCCTTCTCTGGGTTCTCAGGTTCTGTGCCATGAAGTCAGTCAACTTCTCTTTCTTGTCCAGTGGGAACGCAACCAAGCTTTGAGCCTCCTGCTGTTGTATTTACAGTTTATTGTCTGGAAGCCATTCAGCTACAATATCAGACTTCTTAACAGCATTTTGGAGCTAAGAAAAGGCTGAGTCTGAAATGGTTCCAAGTCAGTTGCAAAGTTACATGAGGCAGCACTAGCCACAGGAAGAGCAGCTTGTCACTATCCCCAGCCAGGACTTGCCATCGGATAAATCAGCAGACTACTAGAACAACGAGTAATAGATTCTTTTTCATTCAGTAGAAGAATAATGGTGTCTCCTCAGCAACATACATCTAAGGAGCAAGAACATGAGTGACATCATGGAAAGGCATTGAAGAGTCATTTTGTGTATAAAATGTTGTTAGGATGACAGGATTAGTCCCAAATATGTTTTAAGAAATTGAAGGTCAGAAGAAAGGAGAGTTTACTTTGGTACTGAAGCTACTGCTGTGGTCAATTCATATGCTAGATTTACAAGGAGTGTACAAAGAACCTATTGTATAAAGGAAGTTCCAGAAAACAATTGTTCCCCAGCTCAGAGCATGGCAATCTGGAACATGGTGATAGTGACATTGTAAAAATGCAGATTTCTGGCTGCCTCCCTCAGACAACCATTTTGAAGGCTCCAGTGAGCCCACATGATTTTTTGTGTATTTATTTATTTAGTTAGTTATATCTCATAATTACTCACTTTGAGTAGTGTCGCTCACTACTGTAATCAAGTTGCACGTAAGCATGTCACTGCGTCTGGGGAGAACTGATCTCCACACCCGAAAGGGTCCTTCTCTGTAGACTCAGGAAGCCCTGGGGTAAACTGAAGTCGAGATTCCTTTACTCATAAGATCCAAATTTAAGTTCCTGTTTGTTGGGTCTGTCACTCAGGTGAAAACACTTATAAGTGATTTTAAAAATTCAGCCATTTCCCATTGGCATCATCTCTCTTATGCTGCCCAGCTTGGTGACAGTGCTATTATGAAGATAGAAGCACAAGAAAATGATCCCTCCTAGGAAACTTTGTTCCCCTTTGCTAAAAATCACATTTATTCTCAGTCCAGGAGTTTTATAATTTCCAGGCTCAGTGTTTCTGCTATGTTAGTTAACATCATGGCTGTTTGCATCCCACTTGCCCCCTAAGATGATGTCAAGCAATATAAAAAGGAGAAAGTAGGAAAAGGAGGATGTGGATAAGGGGAGAAATTGTTGTTGTTGAAACTCATCTAACATTAAGACTCTGACAAATAGTGAGTTCAGGATGAATCTGCTTTGGTATGGAAGGAAAAGTTATCTGTAAAAATCTTTAACAACTTTAAATTGAAAGCGGAATATGCATAAAATTTCTTTCTCTTCTACTCAGCTGATGATATGCAGGTAAACAGACACCTTTCATTGTCTGTGTCAATGAAGTCAAAGACTGGAAGGGATTACAAGCTGTTGGGAAATCAGTTCTATTCAATTTATATTAAGTGTATATTAGTCGACATGAGAGAAGGTGACAGAGATGGAAAGAGAGAATATGGCATGTGATCAAGAGATGCATACTTGCCAGATCCCATTTTCCTTAGATTTTCTAGGGCAATCGAGTTTAATGTAGAAAGAAAACTAGCCTAATATATAACTACAATTCTCTATGAGATTCAGATAGATTATCTAGATAGCTATGGATTAGATAGAGATAAATATTACAAACTGAGAGGAAGTGAATAGAGAAGATAATTGTCCAGGAAGCAGGGATAGTTCATCAAGTAGATGGTAATACAGCTGTTGGGTATTTCACTCAGCAAGTAAGGTGTTAGAGAGATTTATTTGGGTTTTATTTTATTTATTTGGGATCTATTACCAGTAGAAAGCAAGCTATATCTGATTCAAGAGACCCAGACCTCTCGCCTTCTCAGGTCACATTCTGGGCCACAAAGATGAGGCTCCCAGGTCTTCCAGGCAGCTCATCCTTTCTACTTTTTATTTACGGGGCTTCTGACATGTGTGATAAATTCATTCTAGGAAGAACTAAAATGTACACTGTAGTGTAAAATGGCAAAGGAGTTCTGTAATTGTCCATTAGGGAAGACCTCTCAGTTTCAGTGTACAGTTGAACAGGCTGGTCCATTACTTGTTGCAGTGATGGAGTACATGCCACAGGAGGGAACATGAGACATTCACTAAGAGGATGCTGGGTAGAACCTACAGGATAGGGGCTCTGGGTGGGCAAAGTTGGGGACGCTTAAGATGGTTTGTGCCTGGTCTCACTGCATCTTGTTATGCTGTGTTAGGTTGATATGCCTGGGAAGCTTGCTCTTTTCTGAAGGAAAGTGGAAATGGAGGGACAGTGGAACCTGGGGAGAAAGGAAGTAGGGGGGCAGGGAATAAGAGGAGGGAGAGAAGGGTGCTGAGTTCAGGATGTATCGTGTGAGAGAGGAATTGACAAAAAGAAAAAGAAAAATATATAGGTTCTCTCTACATCAGTGCTGTTAGGAAGCAAGGACGATTTCATGACTGGGTTTCTCAATAAATCTTGTCTGTAGGCCAGAATAAAATAAAACTGATTGGCAATGAAGTCACAGTCACTCGTTTCCGTCCAGAGAGCTAGATATTCAGTTATTTGCTTATGCCACACAGACCTTGTTTTTGTCCTTAAATAAAATACGATAGAAAAGTCTTCCTTTATCATGACCCCAGAGTGATCTTGTTTGAAGATGGTATTCTGAAAGACTGTTTTTCTACAAGAGGGAAAGTATGCAACCCACCATCCAGGTGCCAGGGACTGCTGCTTCATTTGGCCTGGAAGTGTTATTGTGAATAAGGTTTCCTGTGGACTTTTGTCTTTGCAGCACTTTTTGTTCTTGAAGCAACTAGGGCTATGTCTATTCTGAAAGCCAGAACCACAGTGCTAATGAGAGAAATCAGAGTTAATTTATAGTCTACACTATGGATTACCTACTAAAAATGCAAGCTCTTCAAGTTGAACCATACTGACAGTCAATTTCCCTCTTCTGTGATCTAAAATCTGTGCTTATTCACTGGACAACTACGGGAACTGGTTCCGAGGAAGTACATGTACTCTTGGGTGGTAGAAAATGAAAGCTCGATCCAGAGGAAGAAATGCGGAACTAAGTCTCTTTGTACGAGAACCTGCTGACCTTATGGAACTCACGAGTATTCTCTTCAAGGTTTCTCAGCTCTCTCGGGGCACAAAGACGGAAGGGGGAAGTATGGACTTTTTATGAGACTTAGGTGGTTCATGCTATGAGGCAGATACATCCATCAATTGTTTCACTGCTACGCCAGATATGAGGAGACATTAGGGGTGAACGGATACCCAGCTACATCCAGATCGTGTTCTTAGCGCACACGACTCCAGGTGACTGATCCACTTTTTTCCCCTGCTTTGATCTTTTGAGACAGGGTTTCCCTATGTAGCCCTGGCTGTCCTCGAACTCATTCAGATCTGCCTGTCTGTGCCTCCCAAGGGCTGGAATTAGAGGCATGTACCATCACCGCCTGGTCCTGACCTCCTTTTGAAAGTGTGCTTAGTTGAAGGAGGTGAAAGGAGCCGACTCCTTTATTCTCTCAGCATCCACGCTAAGGAAGCATCTCAGGAGTGACCTGCTAATAACACCCCAGGCAAGCTCAGCCTTTAACTCACCAACTCAGCTGAGAACATGTTATCTCCTGCAGTAACTTCAATATAAAAAAAAATTTAATTAAAAACCCGGAAATATGAAAAATTTTCCAAAATATCGGCTTGGATAATTTTAGAAGAAACTATTACACATGTTGTTTATAGACTTTAATATTTGGCTTCATTGATCGGAGGACAGGTTTTCTAGCTTTTGTTCCTGTCTATAATTATAGCCTATTGTTAATTAACTTATTTACAAGTACTAAAAATAATTAGACAGGAATATCTGGGGAGTCACCTTTACTGTCATAATTGACTGTAAAATAAAAATCACAGGCAGAGCTTGAATTTTTGCTTTAAAATTTTTTCTCCTTTTACCCCCTTATCATTTACTTCTCTGTGGTCTCAGATGTTAAAAGCTGAGCAGCTTATAGGTTGTTACAGAGGTTGTGATATCCTGTCTGAGAAAAGCAGTGGGTAGTGACAAGACTATAGTGTGTGATTTCATTAGCAAATGTTAAAAGCGCAAGGAGCCCTTTGAAAACGCATGTGGGACCCAGACCCCTTTGTTGTCTGGTCGCTAAACAAAAATGGCATTGCCTGTATTAGTTAACCGAGGCTCGAAAACAACCCAGAGGAGAAAATTAACGACAGCTAATACTATCAATTGCTATTTATGAACACAGATCTTTTTTTCTTTTGCAGTTAATTTTTGCAGGATTTTCTTCAGGTTGTTTGTTTGGTGAAATAAAAACACAGTATGCAGTGTATAATGACTAACATTGTGGTAACTTGGTGGAAGTTCACAGTTCCATATAAATTCACTGTTCACAGAAACAATATGGAAATTTAAGAGAAATGATGGCATTGTTTCTCAGTGACCTGACAAGTTCATTTTATTCTTTTTCCACTCTTACCGGTTGGTCATTAAAGAATTACATAATGACTTTGACTCTGTTGCCACCAGGAAGAGCAGACTGCCACAGGTGTTTCTGTCTGTTCTTGACAGGAGGATTTTACTTGCATGCGCACGTGCTCACGCTCATACACACACACACACACACACACACACACACACACACACACAGTTTACTGCAGCTGTATACCTACTCTTCAACATTTCACCCATGTATCAACAGGCAAGCAACCCCCAATAAGATAGAGCAGAGGCCTCATCTCCTGAAAGTGAAAAAAAAAACTCTTTAATTCTGTGAACCACGAGAAATCCACTTTGATGTCTCAGTTGCACAAGACGTGTGGGGGCTGGGGTGGAGGGACTCAGTGCTATACCGTTCTCACACTTACTGTAGGCCATCAGCTTGAAACTGACTGCATGTGTACGAGTATTAGAAAGTGGGAGGAGTGAAAATAGGCATTAAACTGGCCCTTTCAACAGTTACATTTCTTTCTCGTAGCACACGAAGAGAAGATGAATTTCACGTGAACTGTGCCCCTGTCTCCCAATTGAAGACAGAGATAACTGGTTCCTAAAAATGTGCCCAAATCTTCTCTCCTACTAGGCATGCCCTAGAAGATTCATTCATATTCTTTTTATCTTGCTCTGGATACTAGCTTTTCTTTTGGTAATTTTCCCAGAGGTATTTCATTGGAAAGAAGAAGGAAGTGATTATGAAATTTACATTTTGCTCTCAATACTGACTCTCTGATATTTTCAGCCTCTTCTTTGTCTATGGCGCCTATTTAAAAAAATCTATACTGAACTCACTTGTGGGGAATGAGGGATGGAGAAAGTAATACAGTCATTTGGTGACTAAGATGGCATTTATGCTGTGACTTAGAGAATTATAATTTCTTTTTGTTTTCAGAGTAGGCCAGCATGGTTCCCCCTGGAAGCGTCAGGATATCTAAGGACAGAAGGAAGAATCCACACATGCATTAGGTTGACCTCTCAGCAAACAGGGAATTGTTTTTTTTTTATTTTTTATTTAACTTTTACTAATTACACTTTATTCATTTTGTATCCCCCCATAAGCCCCTCCCTCTTCCCTCCCGGTCCCACCCTCCCCCCCTTTCTGCATGCATGCCCCTCCCCAAGTCCACTGATAGGGGAGGTCCTCCTCTCCTTTCTGATCTTCGTCTATCAGTTCTGCATTGTCAGGGTTCTAGGTTATCTCCATGAATAGTCCTTGGTTAGAGTATGAGTCTCTGGGAAGTTCCCTGTGTTCAAATTTTCTTGTTCTGTTGCTCTCCTTGTGGAGTTCCCGTACCCTCCAGCTCTTACTATTTCCCATTGTTAAGGGTGGACCATGCACTTGTTAAGGGACAAGAAAGGAATTATGTAATATCTTCATAAAAGTCTGCCTCAGAATCTTTGTCCTTGTGTTATAGGACGATCTCCTAGACATGAGAGGTTTATGTAAGAGACACAATTATAGACCAGGACAAGACATAGTTTGCAGCTGAGTATTAAAATTGTAACCTTTAGATGAGATATTCTGCAGGGACTAATCAGACAGATGACAAAAGTAAGTTATCCATATCTGAGGAAAATTATGTTTTGACGTTTCCTGCCATTTTTCTTCCTTTAAAACATCTTGATTTTTTTTTTGCTGTTAAATATTTCACTGCTTAATATTAAGCATTTCTTTTTTCAAATGTTCATATTAAATCATCTGTATTTTTAAATATCTTTTTATGGGCTGGAGCTGTGGTTCATAGGATCAAGTGCTTAAATTCAGGTCCTCAGAACCCACATGAAAACCCAGGTGTGATGTGGTAGCATGGGGGGGGGGGTGTTGTCATGCCAGTATTGGGGAGGCAGACACAGGAGGATCCTGGGAAGTTTGCTTACTAGTCAGGCTGATGGACTAAGTTGGAAAGTGATAAAGAAAGATACCCAATGTGACTCTCATGCCACCCACATACACTTTCGTGTATGTGCACAGATGTGTACACACATTTGTATAAGACACAAATATGCATAACACACACACACACACACACACACACACACACACTTACTTTTTTTTCTGTGATAAAATAAAATAATGAGCCTGGTTTTGAAAACATTTCCAGATAAAAGGTTTCAAGCTATACAATGACCAGGATGTCCATGAGCGTCTGAAAGCTCCATCCAGATACGTAGCACTTTGTGTGGTTATTGATGGCAGTCTACATAAAAAAGGCAAAAACAGCCATTCTATAAAAAGACTTTCAACCACAAAATTCAGTAAATTCCCTGAAAATTTGATAACATTATGTAATACATTACATAACAACATATTTTGTTGTTGTAATACATAACATTACAACATATTTTGTTGTAACAATCTGAGATCAAAAAAAGGTATGCTATAGACTTGCCATTTTTTGTATAATTTTTCTGCTAAAATGTATTACTTGATTGTTAATAGTACACATCAAATGGATTAAATGCTCTCTTACTGAATTAACTTGACAACAAGGGAGTCACTGTTGGGACCTCTGAAAGATAGCTGAGAAACAACTTTGAACAAGTGCGGTTGGCCTCTGTACCTGTTTTTTTTCTCTCTTTCCATTTTTGAAGTGGGAAGGGACAATTTTACAACAACTTGACAAAAAAAAGCAGTGCTGAGAGTCCCTACTCCTCTGGCCTTCACTCTGAGATCTAATAATGCAGGGTGGGGTCTGATGAGGAAAGGATAGGAGCTCCACAAGGACCAAACATATCTGGGCACAGGGTCTTTTCTGAGACTGACATGCAACGAAGGACCATGTATGAATGTAACCTAGAACCTCTGCTCAGATGTAGCCTGTGGTAACTCAGTAACCAATTGGTTTCCCATAGTGAGGAGAACAAGGACTATTTCTAACAGGAACTCAATGACTGGCTCTTTGGCCTCCCCACCCCCACAAGGAAGGAGCAGTCCTGTTAGGCCACAGAGGAGAGCTTTGCAGCCAGTCCTGAAGATACCTGATAAAACAGGATCAGATGAATGGGGAGGAGGTTCCCCCTATCAGTGGACTTGGCAAGGGGCACGGTGTAGATAAGGGAGGGAGGGACTGGGAGGGAATGAGGGATCGGGACACGGCTGGGATACAGAGTTAATAAAATGTAACTGATAAGAAAAAAATAAAATTAAAAAAAATACAAAACAGAAAAAAAAATAATGCAGGGTGGGAATAGCACCTCTCTCTGAGAAGCATAGACATTTTAAGTTGCTTTAATTTCCCTGCCAATTAGACATTTAAGATGTCAAGTGCATCTCCTGGCAACCTTTGACCATTTAATATTCTTTGGTAAAAGAGCTAAGGCAAGGAGTTATTCTAAGTGGCCAAAAGTTATATGGAGGAATGGCTACTCCTTCATTATCAGAGGAAAATCTGTGTAGATTTTTATGCATATGGAAACGTAAGGGCATCATAATACTAGCATTGACTGTAGCTAAAGACATGAAGAGATTGGGCACCAGAAGTCTTGGCCTAGAAGTGGGTCTCTCAGCCTTAGCAATATTCTGGATAACGTAATTTATTTTGGGAAGTATCTCATGCATGGTGGGATCTTCTGAAGCATCTGTGGCCTCTAGTCAGTGGATTCTAGAAGACCCTTTCCCCAGATCCTGACAGGGAGAAAACATTTTCAAATGCTCAAAATGCCTCCCACCCAGAGGGAGGTACACAGATTGAGGTTGCCCCTGAGCCAAAATCAGTCAGTATCATTCACTTGTTTCCAAGAGTATGATTTCTTTGCACATGGAGTAGATAGAACCAGTATCCCAGGGCTTAGGGAGACAACAAAATTAATTGTATGGCTTTTTTTCTGCTTATACAACTGTGACAGAACTTACACATTTTTGGTGTGTGCTGACATCCTTTGCATTAGTCATCTCTGGAGTTTACTCATCTATCTAAGTGGCACTGTAACAATTTTGGAAAAATTTCAGTGGGGGTGGAGGACAACTTTATCCTTTATCAGTGAATTGGTTTTTTAAACAACCTAAACTCATTCAGAGTCAAGTTCAGTAACTAAGGTGGGTGAGCAAAGTGGATGACACGGAGAAAAATAGAAGTAGAACAATAAAAAGATCAAATTTTTTTTCTTGTGAGCCACGTGGACAGACCTTGAAGTTGATGCTAGTAGAAGAGTCATGAAAAGATTTTGAGTCATCCTGTCACGGGAGAGATAAATGTGCAATCGTCTTCATGAGCAACAGTCTGAACGATAGCTCACTATCAGCTTCTAAGTTTGTGGTATAAAAAAAAATACTTTAGAGACATACTCTACTTCAAAGACATACCTCATGGAATTCGAAAAGAAGGAAAATAAATTCTAGGCTCTTAAAACTTCTTTTTTATTTATGCTAATTATCATTTGTATAACTTGGATAAATTTAGATACACAGAATTTGACTATATTATACAATTTCCCTTGCTTAGAAAGGACTAAGTTGTTGGTCCTCTCAGACCCTTCTTGTGGGTTCCACAGTGGATCTGGAGCCCAATATGTTTGTTTGTTTGTTTGTTTGTCTGATCTCTTTACAGCGTTATCCTAGCCCCCTCTCTCCTCTTCTCCTGGTCCCTCCTTCAAGGCACCCTCCTCCATTCTCCTGTCTCCTTTTTCTCAGTGAAGGGGAGGTCCCCACAAGGTATCAATCCACCCAGGCTCCTGAAGTCACAGCAGAACTAAGTGCATATTTTTCCTCTGGGCCAGGCAAGGCAGCCCAGCTAGGGCTCAGCAGCAGGGATCAGAGCCCAGCTAGGGATCTAGCAGCAGGCAACAGAGACAGTGACAGCCTCTACTCCCATTGCTAAGGGACCCACATATTAACCACACTGCACATATGCTACATATGTGTAGGGAGTCTAGTTTTAATCTACTAGTTGGTGGTTCTGTTTCTGTGAGCCCCCATGGACCCAAGAAGACCTACAGAGTCAACTAGCCCAATATCTTCTTAACGGCAGGTCAGATCTAAGCACTGTAGATGGATTATAACATGATAGTGAAAAGTGTGAGTGGCATGTCAGTTATTTTCCTCTAACTGGCTCTAAATATCCTCTAAATTAGTAGTTATTAAATCCTTCATAGTATGCAGATCATGTAGTATAGACACTGATAAAAGTAATAGAGTTACAGTTCAAAGACTTCCATGTCTTAAGAAGTGAGAATTAAAATTAATATCTGACAAATTTTATTTGTCTGGTGATCCCCTAAATAATAGTAATAATTTTAATTTAAACATTTTTATAAAATTCAGTCTCTAGTGGTTTTCCAATAATTTTATTGCAATATTTTAAAAATTGTTTATATGCTTGTCCTTCAAGAAACTGTTGATAAGTTATGTTAACTGGATAATGTCGACAAATAATAAGGGAGAAATATGCTTTCTTCATTAATCATATTTCTAGTGTTTAAGTGCATGAACCAACATAGCATCTCAGGGTTAAGGCAAGCTTGTTGTAAAAGCATGGTTGTCATAGCAAAACTGAAAACGTGTCATTAAGTCACTAGTAAGATCCCTGTCACCATGGGTGGCAATTTGGTGTGATTGGTGTAATTGTGCACCTAATTACAGCAGCTAATGGAGGACATTGGCATGTGTGACTTCTCCACACCCTTCTGCTGGCCCTCTAGATCATGGCTCAGGAAGGTCTTCTCACTGCAACCCATCAGCATGGACTTAGACAGAAAGACTATGTCTACTATCTCTGAGAGTCACTGCTAATAAGACTTTGATGTTAAACATGATACTCTATAGGGTCAGATGTTCTCATTTTTATAAGACAGACCCACACACATAATTTGAAAATACTACTTTTGATGATAAAGAATATTAACATTTATATTAATTGAATAACAAGCAAGTGAAACGCCTCCAAAGACAACAATAACTGTACCTGACAAATGGCAGTGTCTATGCTCTTACAGCTACACATGCAAAATACTATGCCAAAATCACCGTGTAAATCTTTCCCTAGAATCAGTGTCTTATGATCACAACCATTTATTTCCTCACTGACATAAAGCCCCCTGTTTGCAGCAACATCCATTATTGCCCTGAATTACTGAGAGACATCAAGTTTCTTGGGTTCTTTATTGTTATTAGTCATAATTGTCGTCATCATCATCAGTGTGTATACCTGTATATGGTGTATGTGCATATGGGGCATGTGTCTAAACATAAGCACATGCATGCTAGAGTGCTCATGTGCCACAGCAAGCATGTAGAGGTGAGAGGACATTTCTATATTGTTCCTCTCTTTCTAATACAGGTTGTAGAATTCAAACTCAATATATCAAGTGTATTTACCAACTCAGACATTTCACTTGAAGTGATTGATTGAATAGCAAAGATAAATAGTCTAGTTAAATAATAATCTCATATAAATTAAGAATGAAGCCAAAGAAGCCATTTGATATGAAATGGAAATAAGCAGTCTCTGATATTTGTTGAGAAAAAGTTACCTTCTTCTGATGTCACATGTACCAAATTTCAGTATGAGGGCCATTCTCCAATGTCCTCACATGTGAAACCAGAGTCCTATTTTTCATGTGGAGCCTACTGTTGTGATTAACTACTCTATTCTTCTCTTCTCTACTCTACTCTTCTACCCAACTCTTGAGTAGGGTAGAAAGCAAAACATTATTAGGTAAATGAAGCAATACTTCTTTCCTTTGAATGTATTCTAGATCAATGCACTTGAGGAAAAAAAAAAAATCTTAGAATAGTGTTTTAGTTTCCTCACTGGTACTGAGATTCTCTTTGGAAGTACCCAAAAAAGAATTTCAGTGGAATATGAGTGGACATTGCCAATCTCAGGCTCAGATAAGGTTCAGATAAAGGCTGGAACTTCAGTTTAAAACAGAAACTATTTCTAACAGGAATTCAATGCCTGGCTCTTTGACCTCCCCACACCCCAAGGGAGGAACAGTCCTGTTAGTCCACAGAGGAGGGCTTTGCAGCCAGTCCTGAAGACACCTGATAAAACAGGATCAGATGAATGGGGAGGAGGTCCCCCCCCATCAGTGGACTTGGAAAGGGGCATGGCACGGTGGAGATGAGGGAGGGAGGGTGGGATTGGGAGGGAATGAGGAAGTGGGACACGGCTGGGATACAGAGTTAATAAAATGTAACTAATAAGAAAAAAATAAAATTAAATAATACAAAATAAAACAGAAACCAGGAGCTTGGAGGAGGTATGAGGTACAGTGTTGTTATTTCAGAAAATTTACATACTTCCAAAGAAAATCAAGCAAAATCAGATGTGTTCTAGACTGTATCATCCCCTTTCTGTTAAAAAGGAGTAATTCCAAGTGGCATGTAATTCTTTGTGATTCTGCTCATTTTAAAATATGACATATAAAGACAAGAGAATCATCACATAATTACATCACATAATCCAATTTTGAGTTAGGAGAAGTGATACATAAGACTCCATGTGTATTCTTTTTCCCTGCCATAGTTCTGAGAGACTCTCACTTTTCTAGTCTTAGTAGACTGAGGCCTGGTGATGGTCCAGTGTTACAGGAAGGAAGAAATTATGGTACAGTGAAGTTTTTCTATGAATAATCACAGTTATATGGTTATTGGGATATTTGAGATGTATGCCTGCATCCTGATGATACTTCTTCAATTCCAGAGAAATTCAAGTGCTTGGAGGTAAGATGTTACAAACTGTATCCAGAAAATTCTAACTCTTTCTATCATTGAAATATGATTAAATAAGAGTTTATTCTAGAGACAGAAAGGGGGTGCAAATCAAAATCTCATTCTTTTATTTCCCATTAAAAAGCAGGAGCTTTATTGAGAAGAGTAGAAAATGAGTAGAAGGTTATAGTCAAGGATAGAATACAATCATATTTGGATTTAGAGAAATCTTTTCCCAATAGAATGAATAATTTCAAGTGGGATTATACCACATGCAAAGAGACAAGAGATTTTTCCAGCTCCAGATCTTCAGTGAAACAAAAACTTCCTATATCTTTGTCCCTAGGATTTAGATAGATAATATGTGGTCCATTCATTGTTTGCCAGTGAGAGACTGTTTTACCAACAGAGAAATCATATGATGATGAATGAAAGTGAGCTATAAGTAATAAGAATTTAAAGAGGTAGCTAAAAATTATAAATATGCTAGTAGTGTACAAATTTAATTCATGTTGTAGAGATAAAGGAGAAAAGTTAAGAGTCAAAATATGCCTCAGTCACAATGATACCATTCACTAAGATCATAAACTTTGGGTTTCACACAGGATGAGGGAGAAAACAATATATCAACAGAAACATAAAAATTTTGAGAAGTTAGTAGGACATTCAGGCCATGGTGATCATAAAATTTCTTTAATAGGTAGATCCTGTTCTCTACAGTCCAGAGCGGGATAGACTGCAAAAGTAGCCGTTGTCAAAAGACTGAGGAGAAAAGAAATGGAATCCAAAAAGAAGTGGATGGAATTGTTTCAATCGTCATAGGAAGTTTAGGCAGAGGAAACTGGTTGAAAAAAACAAAATGTGATAATGTTTGGAAGAAAACAAAAAAGGTGGAAGGAGTATGGTTTCTCAATAAGCCAACATTATAGAGATACTGTTTAAAGAAGAAACACATACCACTGGCATCAAAGATACAAAGATAAAAGAAATACAGTCTGTCTATAGAGAAATTCAAGTTCTAGGGAAAGGGAAGACAATTCAGTAATAATTCAGATGTACAGAGATATGAAGGAGTACTGGGGCCCAGAGGGAAGTTTATCAATGTTTCTACTTGTAAGTCCAAAGCTAGAACAAATGGAGAAGCAGAAGCATCCTCAGCCACTGTATACCCAAAAAGTGCTCATTATAACAAAACTTCATGTGATTTGTTTATTATTTGCTTTTCTTTTTAAAATTTGTTTATTTACTCACTTTACATTCTTTTATAGCCACCCCCTCTCCTCCCAGGCCCATCCTCCCTCTCTCTCCCCCATCCCCACTTCCCTATTCCTCAGAAAAGGGATGTCTCCCCTACCTACCTACCCCAGCTCATCAAGTCACATCAGGACTGAGCAAGTCCTCTTCTTCTGTGATCTCTCAAGGCAGCCCCAGCCAGGGAGGAGTGATCAGAAAGCAGGCAACAGAGCCCATGTCAGAGATAGCCCACGCTCCCAATACTAGGGAGACTACAGGAAGCCTGAGCTGCCCGTCTACTACATCTGTTTAGGGGACTAGGTCCACTCTATGCCATGGTTCTTGGTTGGTGCTTCAGTCTCCACAAGCCCCTCTGGGCCCTGTTTAGTTGGCTCTGTTGGTCTTGTGGAGCTCCTTCTGGTGACACCTCCAGGTTTGTGTACCCTTCCTCTCACTTTTCTATAAGACTCCTTAAGCTTTGACAAATGTTTGGCTGTGATTCTCAGCATCTGTTTCTATCCACTGCTGGGTGGAGTCTCTCAGAAGACAACTATGCTAGAGTCCTGTCTGTGAGCATGGCAGAATATCATTATTAGTATCTCTCTCCCATGGAGTGGGTCTCAGGTTGGGCCAGGCATTGGTTGGACTTTTTCTCAATCTCTGCTCTATTTTAATCCCTGCATATATGGCAGGCAGGGCTAATTTGGGGTCAAAATTTCTGTGGGTGTGTTGGTGTTCTCATCCCTCCATTAGGAGTCCTGTCTATTTAGAGGGTGTTCTCTTCAGTCTCTATGACCACTGCTACTAGGAGTCTCAGCTAGAGACACCCCTTATTCTCCCAGAAGTTTACCCTGTCTTAGGTCTCCAGCTTGCCATAGAGATGTCCCTACATACAGTTTCTCTTCTCTCTGTAGTATCTTTATCCAATACTATAAGGCTAAAATTGACTTATATGTGACATATGACATATCTGCTTCTCTTAAATAAACCCCACTCAAGTCACGGATCATATCCTTTTTGCTGACTCATGCATTCCCAATGCCTAAAACAATGTCTGACATTGAGTCAGTATTCTTTAACTATTTGTTGCCTGAGCTAGCAGTGGTAATATATGCCTTTAATCCCAGCTCTCAGGAGGCAGAGGCAGGCAGACCTCTGTGAGTGCAAGGCCAGCCTGGTCTACAGAGTGAGTTCCAAGACAGCCAGGGCTACACAGAGAAACCCTGTCTCAAAAAACAAACCAACCTTCCCCCAAACAAAACAAAACAAACAATTTGTTGCATGAATAAAATAGTACTAATAAACTATTGACCTTATACCATATCTTAGGAAAAAATTTTATTTATTTAGAAATCCTGACAGAATTTAATTTCTTGTGTTTGTCTTTAAAGCTGGATGCTCAAAATATTTGTTTTGTCTGAGAGTTTTATTATGTAGTGGTAATTTGGAGTGAGTCCATTGAGTTGTGAGGATTATTCAAAACTTTTCTTAAATCTCCTCAGCTAGGATGTTCATCATCCTTGAATCATTACTTCTTGCTCTCTAAAACTTTTCACCTAGGGATTTGACATCACATGTTTGGGAAATAGTCTATGGCTAGTGATGAGATGAAGGACTTTCTTCAAATTAACTCCATTCATTTAGAACTCATCTACAAAAAAATGCCTGAAATGCCAAAAAAAAAAAAAAAGAATCTTTACTTCAGAGAAAAAAAAATTGTTTTAACATTCATCTCAATGTTTGTCTCATTTGAGTGTCTCTAAACAAGCATTTTCAGCTGTCAGGAAGAGTTGACACGTGTTCGCTTTTTACTTTGATAACTCATGGCAATTGGATCTTAAAATATTTAGACTTTGCTATGAAGAATTCTGGATAGAAAAAAAAGTTGTTTGTGGAAGGCATTGCTACCTTTATTCCACTTACATTAAGAAAAATGGCCAAGATGTTAGCCAGGGCTGATTCTCACTCACTCATTTCTCAACTAGAGCATCTGCCCCGTCAGAAACCGCCACATGTTGCTGATTGAAT
This sequence comes from Psammomys obesus, assembly GCF_907164565.1. NCBI lineage: Eukaryota > Metazoa > Chordata > Mammalia > Rodentia > Muridae > Psammomys > Psammomys obesus. The sequence goes on along the minus strand of NW_026585987.1, from coordinate 11,049,370 downwards.
TAAGGTTACATAAGAAACTCTTCCTGTTCCCGTGAATTAGGACTTTCGGGAACATCTTACAGAAAAGCAATTCTTCGGTTGAGAATTAAAGCGAGTAGAAAATTTCTAGTTGAATAAAAAGAACTTTTGAGGTAGAAGAAATGTTATCTGCCACTGAGAGGATATGTGAAACAGAAAAGGCTACTTATGTCCAAAGTGTTTAATGGATCTTAAACCCAGGTGATATAGTCTCTTGCATGTTGAACCCGTTGAAAGGAGACGCAGACCTGTGTTTCATAATTTCAGCAATGCAAGTACATAAGGAAAGAGTGTCTGGCTGTTGTCCATATTATGAGTAGGTTTATTTTGGGCAAAGTTCATTAAATTCTTAGTTCTGGCCATTTTTGATGTTTCAGGTCCCTGTGAACTGTAACAAAATACCTAAGACAGTGAATTTTTAAGGAAAGCAATATTATTATGACTCACATTACTAGAGGCATGAGCACCTGAACAGTTGCCTCCATTGCTCTGGGGCCAGTGTCAAGACAGAGCATCATGGCTGGCAGAGGGCATATCATGGATTGAAGCTGCTCACCTATGATGGTTAGAAAGCATATATGCATGCACACTTACACATGTACTCACACACATGCATGCACACACACATATCCACCTTCCACATATACACGTGAAGACACACATGTTCACACGCATTTACAAACACGTTACACACACATGCACACAGGGAGAGTATAAGGGGGTCTCAATAGCCTCTTTGAGGGTATGCCCCCAGTTGCTTAACTTCCCTTCACAAACCCTACTTTTAATTGTTACATCACCTTCAACACCTCCTAATGCTGCTAAGCTAGAGAACAATTGTAATTAATACTCTGTAACTTTTTTCAAACGTTTCTTCAAAAGCAAATACATGGCGCATATTTTACATATTTCAAAGCAGAAAAATTAAGCACAGAAGTTGAGTGACATAAATTAATTGACAAATAATAGAAGCTACTACTTAACATCATAACTGTGGCCACTTGTCATTAAAATATGGTAGGTACTGTTATAATTTAAGTTTTCTTGCTCATTAGGAGAACAAAAAGGAAATGCAATGTATTAGGTGGGTGAAGAAACAATCTAAAGGCCTAGTACCAAGAGAACCAAAGCACTTAAGAGCTGGAAAGGATCCCAAAATCTAAAAATTGAGGATCACAAGCCAAAAAAGCAGTTCTGTAGAATTGGACCTAAAATTGAGGCCCCTGATCTATAGGACCCATGCTTCCTTTTCACTGTGTGACTCCTCTTGTGACTGAGTCTGAGCTCTCTCTTTTTCTGGCAAGTGTCTACATTAAGGCATAGATGAGCCTTTCAAGTACGTTGAAATCTACCATGTGCTCAGATTCTGCCAACTCTGTGTAAAGAATCTTACATAAAAGGAAACAGGAGCCTAAAGCTGGACATTCATGATAATGGTGGTTAGTACCAATTGTCAACTGGACAGGATCTAGAATCACATACCTCTAGACATGCCTGTGAGTGAAATCTCTACTAAGTAAATTGAAGGGGGAAAGTCCATCCTACATGTGGGTGATACTTTTCCATAGAGTCCCGGACTGTAGAAAAAGGAGGAAGTTAGCTGAGCACAGCGTATATCCCTCTCTGCTTCCTGACTGGACACAAGGTGACAACCAGCTTCCTGTTCCTGTCACCATACTCTCTCCCTGCCTGTGACAGACTGTACCCCCACCCCCAACCATCCCTCTTTCCTTAACTTGGCTTTGTCAGGTATTTTGTTCTTGAAAAATTACAATAAACACTGTCCACTGGAATGGACAGTGTGATGTTAATAAAATCACATTGCTACAAAATGCCAACCTGTGGAAAGCAGTAACCAGGAAAGGTGTATGCACCAGTGAAGCAATGTGTCACAGCATCCTAAAGATATGTTTTGTGAAAATTCCTTACATGTAGACACGGTATTTTACTCACATCCTTCAATTTTTCCCTTCAACTATCCCCGGACTCTATAACATCACAGAATGTCACCTTCCTAACTTCATGTTCTCTGTTTTTTAATATGTCAAATTGTGTCCAGTCAGTGTCGCCCTTATGTGCATCGGTATAAAGCTTATCCACTGGAGCCTGAGCTACCTTTGGAGCTACAACCTCTCCCCCTCAGAAAAAGCAAAACTGATCCTCCCTCCCACAGCTGCCATCAACAGTCAGACCTTCTTCACGGTGTATGAAAGAGTCCCTCCCCAGTCCATGCTGGAATTGTGACTGACTGATCTTGTTCAGACTTTGAGTAGGTAAATATACCGGCTGCACTTCTTAGGTTCAACAACAGTCACTGTAGATCCCAGAGGCAGCATTTCGCAGCATTCCTCCCCGTGCCCCCGTTCTTCAGTTCTGAGATTGTTTCTGCATGCTGTCCCTTAACATCCCTTGAGCCTTGCCAGGGTACGGGTGGTAGTAAAGAGTGGCATAGAAGTCCCATATAGAGCTCAGCACTCACACTCACAGCACTTTGACCAATGACTCTTTGCATTAAACATTTCCCACTATAAACAACGTTTCTCTGACTAATGTTTGGAGCATCACAGATAATTGGATATAAATATCAATATTTAGAAATATTTAGTTTGACAGTATTTTCTTCTATAATTTTTGAAGTATTTTCTAAGCTTTTGGCATAGTATTCTTGATCTTTCTATATACCCATAATTTAAACATTTTTTTTTCTTGACTCAATGGTTAAGAACACAAGGTACTCTTCTTAAAGACCCAAGTTTGATTCCCAGCACCCATGTCAAGAGGCTCACAGCTACCTGAAACTCCAACTCCATCTCTGGCCTCAACAGATACCTGCATTCATATGCTTATATCCATACCCAAACAGACATGTATACACATAGTTTAAATTAAAATAAAACCAAATATACAAAACACACACATAATACACCTAATTTAAAAAATTTTAAAAATACAACCAAGTGTACAAATACAGAGAAACTTTTTTTTATGATGTTCCAAAGATGTCCTGCACTGTATTCTTTTTGTAAATTTTTGTTGACCTTTATTAAATGATTTTAGCCATACCTTTGAGACTTAATACCTGTTTTCCACATGCTCTATTCCACTGGTAAGACTTACTGAGCTTCGTGTTTAGCTTATTGAGTCTTTCATTTCCAGCATCCCTTCAGTTTGGATGTTCTTTATCAACTCAGTGTCTGTATTGAATTCTATTTTCATCTCTTAAATTCTGTTAAGCTCTTTGCCTTTATACTCTTGGAGCACATCATGTCTCCTCTGAGCTGTTTAAACACAACTATAACCGTTTTCTTGAAAGAAGCTTTCCCAAGTTGTTCTCATTGACATTCATTACCATGAGATTAGTAATTTGGGGATTAGAACTGTTTTCCTGGTTATTTAATGTTGTTTTGTTTCTTTGATGGGATTTGTATATCTGTAGTTTGTTGGCTGAGTTTTCCTTTCTTTTTTTATTATTTAAGTCATCTTTTTTCTCTTGGTGAAGCTGCTTTACAGTGTTTGGGAAGAGGATTAAGTTATTGTATTACTGAATTGTTATCTCTTCTGTGGTATTTGTATTCAAGGCTGCAGGTTTTATCATCCTCCTACCTCTACGACATTCAGTGTGGCTTTCCGTGTCCAAATAGCAAACTTTGGGTTAGCTCTAAGCCAACACCTGCTTCCACATCCTTTCTTCACTGTTCTGGGATTCAGTTTTTTGTACACCCTGCTCTGGTCAGCTCTGGCATTCTCCCTGGGTTTTCAGCATCTGTCACATGTTGTAGAAAACAACATGCCTTACCCTGCATCAACATTTGAGTCCACATCTTCTTCTGAGTGCCTGGTTCCTGGGTGCTTGAACCTATGCCAGTTCTGGCTGGTTCTGCAGCTTCTGCCCTGTGTTGTGAAATCTGTGCTACACTGACACCTAAACATGAATGATCTCCAGACCCTTACCCGCATCTGCAACTTCCAACATATGTTGTATGACTTGTGTGCCTTGGGTGCTGGGGGGCCTTCCACTATTTTTTAAAGTAAAATTAAATAAATATAATTATTAGAGCAAGACCCATTCCAAAAAACTGTATCCGTTCTAAGGATGAGGTATTTTTTGATAGTTCTGAAACATACCATCAGTTCATTTAACATTTTCCCCAATCCTTGACAGAAACAATATTTTAAAAATATACTTTACTAAACTTTGTCCACTGTAAAAGAAGAATTTAACAGACCTTTTCATTTAAACTGGTGACAAAGACAATGAGTTATCAAAAGTAGACAAGAAAACATATATTATCTATCCCAAATTATACAAACAACTCAAATAGCAAGAAGGTTCTATGAAGAAATTTACAAAGCGAAAGATTTAAGAGCATGTGTTTAATTGTGCAATGTGTTTGACAGATATTCAGATCACTAATCTTATTTTTTTTAATTTCATTCATTTATTTATTTGTTACAATTTATTTACTTTGTAGACCCCTCCCTCATTTCCTCCTAGTCCCACCCTCCTCCCATGCCCCTCCCCCAGTCAGCTGATAGGGGAGGACCTCCTCTCCTTCTATCTGACCCTAGCCCATCAGGTCTCATCAGGACTGGCTGCATCATCTTTCTTTGTGGCCTGGCAAGGCTCTACCACCACCCAGGGGGAGGTGATCAAAGAGCCAGCCACTGAGTTCATGTCAGAGATAGACCATGCCCCTCTTACTAGTGAACCCACTTGGAAACTGAGCAGCCTATGGGCTTCTTCTGAGCAGGGGGTTTAGGTCCTCTCCATGCATGGAATATCAATCTCTGCATGCCCCACTGGCCTCAGGTTTTTGTTTTTTGTTTTGTTTTGGCTCTGTTGGTCTCCTTGTGAAGTTCCTGTCCCCTCCAGGTCTTTCTGTCTCCTTCTTCCTTCATAAGGTTTCATGAAATCTGCCCAAAGTTTGGCTATGAGTCTCAGTGTCTCCTTTGATACCATGTTGAGTAGTGTCTTTCAGAGGTCCCCTGTGGAAGGCCCCTGTCCTGTTCCTTGTCTTCAGTAAGGACATTTCCTCAACTGTGTTCATAGCGTCTTTATTTGTAATAGCCAGATTCTGGAAACAACCTAGATGTCCTTTAAAGGAGGAATGGATACAGAAAGTGTGGTACATTTACACAATGGAATACTACTCAGCAATTAAAAACAAGGAAATCATGAAATTTGCAGGCAAATGGTGGGAACTAGAAAAGATAGTCCTGAATGAGTTAACCCAGAAGCAGAAAGACACATACAGTATATGCTCACTTATAAGTGGATATTATCCATATAACAAAGGATATACTAAAATCTATAGCCCTAAGGAAGCTATTCAAATCACTTTTCGAGGGAGGAAAATACTGTGTGCAATGCTTTGCTTCATGGAGCTTTTTGGGCTTTTGTTCATCACCTGTTCCAGGACAAGTAATACTTCAGGAACATGTTCTTGACTCTATTTAGGAATAGAAATAACTTGTTATCTAATTCATGTTATATACCTATGTTAGCCTACATTTTATTCTCTTAAGTGTGGTTTTAAAATATTTTTATTGGATTGCCTAATTCCTGTATGTTTTGGAAACTTCTTTTTCTGGGACTTTATCCTAAGCTCTAAGAGGAAAGAATCCCATGAAAGTGTATAGTATCCTTAACAAGATGGAGCTAAGATTCAGTATTTTCAAATTATGTTTCCTGATTTTATATATTCATGTCATGAGAAATGGATAAATCATAAATAGATAGCTAAATAAAAAACTAAAATGGGAAGAAGTATAAGTGGAGGAAAGATGGTTAAACAAAAACAAAAAATGTAGAGTACATTGGGTGAGGAAGTCAGTTCCATACACAGAGATAGGGATGTTCTGGTCAACAGAACTCTCTCAGACACCCTTCTGATGTTCACTAGGCTAAAATACATACCTTTAACTTTCAATGAGTAAGTATAGAGCACAGACTGAAGAAATGGTTAAATTGGGTTCATCAAGAGAAGAAAGGCAAGGCTACACCAGGTTTAGAAGATTCCAAGGTTTTAATGCCCACTATGGAAATACATTGAAATATTTAAAAATAAGAGTACCTAAGCAATTTGTTCAAGAGTGCACAGTAAACTATCAAATTTAAACAAAGCATAAACTTTACAACTTATGCTTTGTTTGGAAAGTAAATACATTACCCTTTATGTTTACTACTAATCTACATGATTATGTCATATTGACACAGCAGATAGGTCAGAGGAGAATACTTCAGGTTCTAAAGCCATTTGTCCCTTGAATTTAAAGATACTTATATTGAATGATGTTAAAATTTGATCCAGAGGCAGCTGTATCCAGACAATATATTGCAACATAATATGTCATACTGGTGTAAACTTCTGGTACAGGAGGTGTAAGTAGGGTCTTCATCAACCTCTACCCTCATTGAACAATCCATAGACAGATATCTTTCTCAGCTAAGCAGGTTGAAAAACACAGTAAAGAGTTGGATTTATTTCTATAGAAAGGACTGTATGTTTACTGAGACATTCCTAAGTTTTCTTTGGGAGTTCAATAAGAGTACAGTTAGTGCAGAAGCAGAGTACCCAGAAGCCTAAAGAAAAACCATCGTACTCTGGCTTTGCAACCGCAGGATGGCTTACACACATCATGGCACACGTCATTATATTGTAATCAGTGATGACTCAGTTTAATGCTTTTGTGAAGCTTTCCTCCTCAACTAAAGCATCAAAATGTCTAACATTTGAAGAGCTGTTAAAACTTTCCATGCAAAAGAACCACTGTTTGAGTCTCTTGGCAAGTTTATCTTGGGCAAATGTAGAATGTTTGCCAAGCCCTTACCATCTATGCTGTACTTGAGGAACATGGAATGTACTGTAGTTGCTACAATTCAGAAGAAAGTTTAATTATCAGAGATGAGGCCTCTTAACAAGCATGTGACAGAAGTTAATATAACAAAAGATTAAAGAATTATGTTTTGCTGTTTTTCCCAAGAGTATATGACCATTTTGGATTTTGAGAGAAGTTATTTCTCCGACCGCAGCTATCCACCTCGGGAACCTTTTAATGATCAAATAACACTTTTTCACCTTGACATCCTATTTTGGACTTTTGGCTTCTTTTTGTTTTTAAGTCCATGTTTAACTCCCCACTCCTCCCAATGAGCCCAGCTACGGTTTGTAAAAAGAAAATCTTGTGTTGAAAATACGAAACAGCATAAGAACATTTTTATGACCATTGAGCCATGTATTTAATAGGGAATTTGCAAACTCACAACTGGCAACAGACAAACATCTGGAATCATTTTAATTCTTGTCAACAACTAAGACTCATTATAGTCAGCTGATAGCTGTTATTTAAGTGTTTCAGATTGAGATACTAAGTGAGCAGACCTAATTTTTGGATATATGACCGTTATTTGGTGTTATTAGATCCTGTTACTTTTCATGACCCTTGGCAGGATTTCTTGTAGTTTGATATTTCCATATTTTCTCTGGAAAACATGGCTTGTTCTCATCCCTTTCAAGTGAAAGTTCTCTTCTTTGCCACTCATGGGTTAACTGCAGATTTCTCTGTCTTTTTACTTAGTTTTAGAGGCTGTCAGTCATCTAATATATACAACATTGCATCTATTTTGGATGGTGGTACAATTTCTAAAGATTAAATGCTGTCATTTGAAACCTCTTTTGTCATTGTAGTTGCACAAAGTATGCTGTTTTAACTAGAGTACCTCATGTTAACACTGCAAAAAAAAAAAAAAAAGAAAAAGAAGAGAGAAGAAAAATCTGCAAGGATTTGTTTTATGGTTTTCTACTTAAACACATTTTTTTCCTCATTCCTGTGACATCAGATGGAAAGACAGCAGGGAAGAAAATGAAACAAAGAAGGGGAGGGGGGGACAGAAGAAAGGAAAGAAAGACAGAAAGAAAAGAAAGAAAGAAAAAGAAAGGAGGAGAGGAAGAAAGAAGAAAAGGAGGGAGAGAGAAAGGAAAGATTGAGGAAGTGATTTTCTTATAGGAATTCTCATTTATATAATAATTACTTCTTTTTATTTACCAACTTTTCTATGCTTCCTGAATCATCTATATTTTTAAATGATGGATGACAATGGGTCCATTTGAGACTTTGATTAGACAAGTATTGACAAGATTGTCTATCAACCTTAAAGACAAATATCTACATCACTGATTTTGTGACTTCAGGACAGAAAGGATGAAGAGAAAGATCAATAAACTTATCATTTTTTTTTCTGAATGGTTTAGTTTCTTTATTTAGACCTATATTGTTTTTTTCTTCTCTCAGTCATCTCTTTCTTGATCCCATGTGCTGATAACTGGAGCTATTGATTTTCACATGGCCTAGTGTAAATGTAGAAGAAGATTGGACCAATTGTTACTCAGGGCAAAAAATTTCAAGAGAAACTGCTAGAGCTGAAAGCCAGGATGAGTTTGAAGTATTCTCCCATGACCTCAATTAATGTGTCTCATCACCAGGAATTATTGTACCTGATTACCATGATGTATTCACACAGGCAGACAGTCCAAGGATACAAGAGCAGCCTCCCAAGTTTTCTGTCTTTAGAGACTCAAACTCCAATGAGGAGAAATTGGTACTGACATGAAGTATCATGATGTTGTATGGAAGGCAAGTAATAAGAAAATACACAAAGTGATAAGAGGCTATAAGAATGTGGATAATAGAAAAGCCATCTATTGCCTTGGAGAACAAATCTAGCAGACAGCAAGTTTTGTCAATGATGAGCTAGAGGTCATCTTACTACATGAAAAAATGTGCTTTCTAAGCCTTTTTTGGTTGTTCTATCTCTCCAACATTTTCATTTAAAGAGTTTTAAATATCTATTTATTTAAAAAGATATACTGGGTCAGAATGACTAAAATCCAAAACTTGGATGAAACTAAATGTTCTACTAAAAATGGAGCCATAGGAACATTTATTCCCTCTTGCCAGAGGTGTAAAATAGAACAGTTCTGTGGGCATTAGACTTACTAGATACACTTTGGATATTTCCCAGGATAAGTTTAAGTATAAATCCACACAAATCTTGATGTACATGTGTCTAACAGAAGGTTTATTCATAACTGTCAGCACCTAAATGCAAATAAACCAACAGAGCATCCTTCTGGAGTTTATGGACAAACTATTACATACACACATTGGAAGATTACTTAATGCTAAAAATCAATGTGCTATAAATAGATACCAAGAAATTTTAACTGCACATTGATATGTGAAACAAGCCATGCTGAAAAGGTTACATAGTTATAAACGCCTAGTTACATAGCATTGAAATTTTATTATTTAATAGTCTTGTGCATGTGTATGCAATGGAAATGTGTACATGTGTGCATGATCATGAGTGTGTGTGTGTTTGCATGTGTGATAATGCATCTATGTGGGTATACATGCACATTTATGCATGTGTGTGGCAGCTGACAATAGATGTCCTCAATTTCTCTGCATCCTACTTACACAGGATTTAACCTAGTTTAACCCAGAATTCACTTATATGGCTAATCCCATCTGATAGCTCTAAGGTTATCATGTCTCCTCTTTCCATGTGCTGGCATTAAATGTGGGCCACCACAGCCACACAGAATTTAGGTACAAACTCCAATCTTCATGCTGTGTGGCAAGAACTTTAATCACTAAGTCATCTCCTCAACTATGTGGTATTAAAAAAAATCCAGCAACTATTGATGGTCAATTAGTGGTAATTAGTGGTGCTAGTTACAGAACAATTTGAATATACTTCATGTCAATGAATTCTTCACTTAAAAATAATATAATAAATGTTATATTATGGATACATCTGTCTCATTATACATATACATAAGCTAAGAAGACAATAAAAAACCAATGGTGGCAGTGGTTTAAGGAATGAGTGAGATGAACAGGTGGAGCACAAAGCATTTTTAGGACAGTAAAACACTGATAAAACAATGATGGATTCAGGGCACTATGCATTTGAAAATAAAACCCATAGAACTGTTCAACACAGAATGAAACCTGATGTAAACCATGGATATCAACTAATGGTAATGAATAGTGATGGACTTAACAATGTACCAATCATACCAGGCAAGATGCTACTCATAGAGAAAACAGTGAAGAGATATATGGCACTCTGTGTTGGATAATTTTTTGAAACTTAAAATAGCTTACTAAAATACCTGTTTATTTATAGTAAGTAAAGTAAATATAAAGCAAAACCAAATATGGGACTTTGTAGGATTTAAGTAAAAAACTTTAGAAGTTTGTAGCTTTACTAATTTTAAAAATATGTGTGTGTGTATGTATGCAAACATGCATGTTTGCACAACTTAGTGGAAACTTGGTAGGATATTTGGCCAAATGATAAAGATGGCAGCGGGCTGAGATGAGTAAGACATTATGTTCAGAGTGCAGCTATGACTGCATGAGTATGCTGGAGGACTTCTTATCATGTTGCTTTTTCAGCTGTTGCTTTATTTCATGGGAGTAGCTAACATTAGGCAAAATGGACCCTGAATGATACTGTCAAGAAGGATACCTTCTGGGCAAGATTGAAACTCTACTGCTGAGTAAAAACAATGCAAATGGGAGCTTCTAATTCACCCTCATGATCAGTTTCCACCTGTACAGGTCTGGTGGGATGCTGTCTAAAGATGTCACTCTCAAGTTCCACCATCATATCAATTAACAGTTAGATCTAGCCAATGATGCAATATAGAAGCTCCCCAGGAAATTGTCCAAGTGCACAGATCATCTCATGTTGGGGGAAATCCAATGTTGACTTGCCTCTGCCCTTCCAATGTAGAAAGGAAAATAACCAAATCAGTAGCCTGTTGAAGCTCTGTGGGTTAAAAATCACCCCAAAGTAAGATGGCACTGAGCTGCTTAACCTCTTTCTGCCTACCGTTGTGATTTGTGAGGACTACCTTAGCTTTCTGAATATTTTGTTAGCCCTGCACGCAGATAGAGGCCAACAGATTGTGTGTTATGTAAGGGCAGAGAACAGTCTACTTTGATCCACCATCAACTCCCGATAGTCTGTGCCCAGAGCAGTTGTGCATCTATTGAAATGAATGATTCACTATATTAATGTAAGACAATACAGACACAGCAATTCATTATCTGTAGTAAAGGAGAGTGAACATTTTAAAAACATGACTTACTTTGTATATTTTAGGGATTTTTTTGTAAAAGGTTGATGATTTCAGCAGAGAAATTTGCAGTAGAAATTTAGAAATTTTACGTTTTAGCCATCACTGTTAATTTTTTGTACATGAATGATATACTATCACAGGCATCAGTTGTTTTTCCTTGTTTCTTATCTAAAATAATTTCTAGGCACAACAGTGAATTGAAATAAAATTATAATCACAAGTTTATTTCTACTCAGAAAACTCTTCAAATATCTGCTCTGTTAAGTGACAAATGGAAATGAATATTTCATTATGGAATCTAATTTTTCTTTAATTGATGAGTTGGTCATTTGGAATTCAAATTTTTACTTTGCAGTAGAAAAGAGACAGAAACCAGTAACATCTCTTCCTTTTATTTGAATAAGAGCTGACAAAATTAAAAACTTTAATTACTGAGTCTAGTTTATTTTTTTTCCCTAGAAATACATTATATTTCTTCTGGTTGACTTGGCACTTAGTTTTTTGATAAACTATGTCAACACAACATTGGGCATACTGTCTTTTTTTCCTTTCCTGTGTGTGTCTACGGAGAGAAGTGTGATGGCTTACTGCTTGCTTACTCTTTATGGACAATTGATCATCTGTGTCTTTGACCATCTGAAATCATTCCTTTAAAACATGCCCATTAATTCTGAAGATAAATTTATGAAGATTCAGTTCAAGAAGATATCATGCCTGTTAGTATTTTGGAACACAACCTGCTCCTGGGTTACCCAGCAACTTATGATGTCATCATGTGTCACCAGCCAGGTGGCCACACCTGGAAGGCATGGTTATTTTGCTCCTTAAAAGGCTAACCCCAACACGTGGTCGCTCTCTTACTCTCTCTCACTTTTATACTCTCTTACTCTCCTCTCTCTCTCTCTCTCTCTCTCTCTCAGCACCCCTTCTCTTTTCTCTCTCTCTCCCCATGTCCTGCTCCCCCCTTCCCCTTCCCTCCTAATAAACTTCTCTCAGAGAAAAAAAAAGAAGATATCATGCCAAATGGAGAATCATTGACTGCATTTAAAACCTAGAGCAAATACAAGAGAGCAAGCTATGTTACTTACAGGATGCCAAGATAGTTTTTCTTGCTTACCTAAAAGTGAAGTAGATGGCCAAAATTGAAGACAAAGTCTTTTCAAGCAGATTATTGAATTCAGTTTAGGTAAATCACACAATGCATGAAAACATTTCCTTGCTCATGGCAAATATGTTTGGGCTTTTGGGAGAAATGTTTTAATGTGACTGCGTCTTGACATAGAAACATAACATTTTCATTAGGATCAGAAAAACAGCAGTATTCATTGTCAGCTGCTACTGTTTTATTTTCACCAGGTTAAAGCATATTGAATTTTCATTGCAACTAAAAATGCTCTCAGTCTAGACACTATGTGACAATTTTAAATTATTTCAATCTAAAGCTTGGGATGTGGCTTCAAACTGAGTTTACTAATTTTGTGGTGGCACATCATGGAACCTCCTGTTGGGACTATAAGCCTTGGCTTAGCTTTAAAACTGAGTTGACCATTTATTTTTACCCCCAAAGAGAGACACTTACTTTGCATATAAACAGCTGATTTTCCCTTGGCCATCATTTTCAAAAATATTTGTCAGGTACATGGAGCTATTTTGTTTATGCTTGGATTGATTTTTTTCTGTTTATGTAGCAGACATTTTTGAAGCAAAACAACTAGATTTCAAATAATCATAAAATCTTCAAGCTATCTGAAAAAAAAGGATAGCACCTTTTTTTTTTAAGGATTTTAAAACAAATGTAAGGTTTCAAGTCCAACTTTCTGTATCATTGTGTTACATAGAATGTTCTTTATGTCCCTGAATATTTAGCAGCTTAGAAAGCGAGTAAGATCGCCAAACAAGCAAGAGCAAAGGTAGCTGGGGTAAGTTGTGAGAATACTGTAGTTTATGTGACGTTGCAGCAACTTTGAGAATCATAGGCATGGTGAGAGGAGTAATGTAGTTGTCATTAAACTACCGTATTCTGCCAATAAACATAAAATGCCACTCTATGCTTATATTCACTTAAGTATTGATGTTTTGAAGTTGCTGATTTTCCAGTTTTGAGAATATACAAGTTTCTACAACTCATTTATTATCCTTGCTTTTGTCTAAACATTATTCTTTCTATATCATTTTAAAACAAACTAAAATACCATCATTTAATATTCTTATATAAGTAAAAATTTTCAGCTTATTGAAATAAATAAGCACATTCAAAATTCTCACATGTTTGGGGTTTGGAATAAATCATCTTGTTGACTTGCAGTTATATTTATGCTGCATTTGGAGATTTTGTTTTTATTTGGAATTCTTCCCCTAACAGTTTTGTTGACTGAACATGTTGAAATCATAAACCAAGATAAATAATGAGATCTTGAAATTGGCCACAATACTAAATTTATCAAGCATTCTAGACATCTCATTTTAGTTTGAAAGATGTTCAATGACACAATTTATATATCCAAGAAAACACAGTTTGTGAACATTAACCTCCATAATCACTTCCTTTTAGCTTCAACTGCTTTGGGCCCCAAACTTTCTGCACTATTTTTAATATGTTTAAGGAATAAGTAAAGGGGATGGTTTACAAGAAGGAACACTTCTAGTCTGCATAATCCCATGTAATGGATTTAATTGTATCAAATTTTCAGGCACTTTAAAATTTTCAAGTGAGTTCACCATGACAGTTAAGTCTTCACTTCCTTATGACACTAAGCCACAGTGGGGAATTTCCATTCTGCATGTTATGCAGAAAGGGTCCATGACCTGCAGACACAATTCAGATAGACTCCCAGTCTTGGTTTCAAAACATTCTTTGCCTAGTCAAGGACAAACCTATATCATTCCAGATATCGGTAGTTCGTATTACTTGAGTAGTCTGATAATGAGCAGCCAGGTTTCAAGTCAAGTCAAGCATTCATAATTCTCAAGTCAATTTCATATCTCCTACTGATTGTGTTTTTTCACCTAATTTAGCTAGCTCCAAAGGAATTAATGTGACTAAGAAAAGTAAAGCAGCATTATGAAGCATCATTTGTCATCTGCAATAGTAAGGAGCAGCTGGTGGTTTCTGTCAGCAACATATTTTATGTTTATTTAGACCACCTTATTTTGGCATAACATTAGCAAAGATTTCTTGTCCTTTGTTATTATTACTCCAAAACCTTTTATCTTCTAAAATAGAACTGAATGCCAGGAATAAGACCAGTTATGAAATACATTCTATAATTAGTAGCTAAGAAAGCCACACACTTGACAATATTTTCAAATGATTTCTACTTAATGGTGTCCAGTGGGATATGCTTCTAATACAATTAGCAACACAATTACTTAGTGTTTCTTCCTGCTGGTTTAAACTTTTGGTTTGAAAGTATTTATTAATCCTTTCCCTTGCTCTCTAAAACCCTTTTCTATTGAAGAAACTTAATGCCGTGGAAGAGGAGTCTCCCGTGGTCTACCCTCTCCCAAGGGCAGATCTAATCAGGTAAGGTGCATCCGACCCAGACCCAAGCAGGCAGCAAAGACAGTGGCTGTCTTGAGTGCTGCTGTCTAGCCCACCACCAACCTCCCCCGGTGAATGCTTTTCAAATGTGAACACCAGCTCTTGAGAGGAAAAACTTGTAGTCTAAACTTAGAATTTAAGCACGTTCCTCTCGTCTAAAGCAAAATAAGGGGGTAGGAGGTTGCAACTTATGCTAATCAATGAAACCAGCATATGCTGATTATTTCTAAAGGAATTTTGATAATTCATCATACATTATTTAACTGGGCCAACGGATAATATCATATTACCTGATGTTATAAACACCAAGTAGGCTTGTGTTTAAAACTTAGCTGTTGCAAGATAATACTAAAGGCTAACCTCCTCATTCATTCATTGAGAAAGCTCCTGATTTTCTCAGGGTGGCACTGCTGGGAGCAGGACCATGAGAGTAGAATCTACAAAAATAAAAATTAAAAAAAGGAATGCAGCTGATGCCACTTAAGGTGTGACTCTCAGAACTATGGAAGTTAAAGCTCCCAAACATAAACACACTAGAAACACACTAAACATTGTTCCAATGTCCAATGCTTCTATTTTATAGCATATTCTCTATTCAAAGACCCTTGGATCAATAGCTTCTTCATGGCTGCATTAAGATTGAGGAAAGACAATATTATGGTGGTTACACCACCTTGAATGCACTCAACCAGAAATACTTTTTGGTGTTTTTGAACTAAAAGTTGAAAAGGGCAGGAAGAAACCTAAATAACAGTGTTGCTAATATTGTTAGGAATGTGTGTCCCATTAGAAGCCTGGAATTTCCATGGTTCAATCTGTATCCAGTATCTTTCTTTCTCTTATGTCAATTCAATACCTTCTAAAGCCTTATCCCTGAAAAAAAAAAATCTTTGAATAACCTCGGATTGAGTATTCTTTGTCATGCAACATGTTTTATTTTACCTTTTAGAGTCATTTCCATAGTATTATACAACAGTTTGAAAAAAAAAAAAAAGGATTTAATTTAGGAAGTAGAAGTAAATGAAATAAAATGAGCAAAAGTGCTTTTAGGGCCACAGTGTCAAACATTTCTCTGAAACACAGCAGACATTGTTCCAATGTTTCTATTTCATAGCATATTCTGTGGTCAAAGACTCTTGAAATCAATAGCTTTTTAATTAATGATTTCATTAACACTGAAGGAATAATAGCCTGAGGAAAGACAACATTATGGTCGTTACACCACCTTGCAAGCCCAGGTTTTTTATTTTATTTTGTAAGTGTAGACTCAACCAAGCAACTGGATAGTTTTATAACCAAATATTCAAATAAATATGTGACATAGTTTTTTTTTTCTTGATAATTATACTATCTCCCTTTATTCACTGTCCCCATCACTCAAAAGCAGCCAGGGTTACTGTCATCCTCTGACGAACTGTCACTGCTAACAGCTGGAGCTGCCTGCCATGGCTTACCAACCTCTGCCTTCTACATCTGTTACTGCTCTCTAGTTTTTAACCACTAAATAGCCTTAGGCCCCTACTGAGGGCTCCTTCTTACAGTTCTGCTGGGATGAGTTAAATGAGAATTCATAAGGTAGAAAGCTAATGTTGCTGCTCCTAAAAGTGGAGCTGCTTCCTCTCTGGGCTTCCTTTCATCATCAACAACCAGCCGGAGTTGCTCAGGAGAAGGTAGACTGTCAGGAGAAAGATACCGATGATATGAGTGAAAAATGTTAAGAGTCAAGTGAAAAAGATAGAGGGCATTAGTTGCTATTTGTAGGACACTGAAATCATAAAAATACTATAGAGAAATAAGAAACTTAGGTAATCTTCATATACAGTATATACAGTATGGAACTGTTTGAGTATAACTTTAAGGTAAAAAGAAAAAGTACTGCAAACCATGTTTCAAAAAGGGTCTTAGTAGACAAACAGTGAGACTATTTAATATATAACAATATATAACAAATGTCTTTTTTTGCCTTAAATGTCTGAGGCA